>NW_004798153.1:220174-223808 GCF_000002075.1 Aplysia californica
AAGGAGAGAAAAGGTGAGATATGCCACAAAATTGGTTAAAATGTTTGAAGCCCATGGTCCCAGGCATCTTACAGACATTGTCACGAGAGATGGAACATGGATTCCCTTAATAGAATTCAATCAAAACGTCTGAATCGCAGACGGATATATAAAAAAAGGAGACAGGTCTGTCGTTTTGGTTCCGAGATTTCAAAGAAGAAAGAAGCTTTTAACTATCTTTTTCATTAACAATAGCGGTCATCAGGTGGTTGGTATCATGCTATATAATACTACTATTACACCTTATGATGTGCAAAAGTAACTACCTCAGTTGAAAAATGCTGTTGATGAGCAAACACCAAAGATCGGATTCTCTTGAAAATTTTTTACCTTAGAATTGCCAAATTCTGTCTGACGTTTTTGGTGTTTTTGAGTAACTAAGACAATGAGATCCGAAACCAAATGTTCTATATCTGTTCATCAAAATCGTAAGACTATTCGGGGTCGTTATCAAGATATTCAAAGAGGTTTTTTTCCGAAAAATCTTGACATGCTGTAAAACTCATTTTTTGAAAAATGTCAGATGCCCCAAAACTACGTCCTGGGAGTAGATAGAACGTTGTAATTCTAAGGCAACGAAATATTCCTCCGCTGCAATTCAGCAGCCCACAAAGCAAGAGCCACAAACTCTGTGCATCTTGCCTATAGTCCTGATTTAGCTTCCTGTGACTTCCGGGTATTTCAAGCATAGAGCTACCAGAAGATGACCACTGCTGTGCCTTCCCGATGTGGCAGCAGAGGCTGAAATTGTGCGTGCATAGATCTAGTGGAGAAGAATATTTCAAGGGACTGTGAAAATATCAGGTCCAGAGTATCAACGAGTTTTTGAGATACTTCACAATTTCCATTACGTTTTGATCCACTCTCGTATTTACGTTGGCCATTCGTTTTCGGTTTTGGAAGGGACTGGGGGTGGGGAAGGGGTGTTGTTCTCCTTCTTCTTGTGAGCTACTATTTTGTATACAGTATTGAACAGAATCAAGGGTGAGCGGAAGGAGGTTTGTTTGTTTGTCTGTTTTTTTTGTTTGTTTTTTTTGGGGGGGCGGTGACAATGATATAAAACATGAAACCACCATATTATGAGTCCTGTGAGTTTTGCGTTGTGTTTTCTCTTGATTGGATAGACGTACATGACCGACTGGACTCACACAGGGAGTGGGGGTGGGGGTGGGAGAAGAGAGAGGGAGGGGGGGATAATTAAATATGGAAACACTTTGTACCATACTTGGTGTTGTTTGGCCTGAACTAGGTTGTCATTTGAGTACATGTCCTACTATACTGCACTCACACTGGGGAGTAGGGGTGGGGAGCGGGGTTGTTAGATATGGAAACACCATACGTTAGTACCATGCGTTTTGTATTGTTTTGTCTGGATTATATTGACATAATGTCCTTCTACTTCTAGACTCAAAAGGGGGGAGAGGGGAGGGAGTGGAGGTCTTTCACATGAGCGCACAGTACATCATTACCATGCTGGTTGTAGTCGAGTACAACATCGACTTGCATTAAATATAATATCCTTGATCAGACAGTGCGCACTGTCATGACTACCACTTCACTTTGCTCCTAATAAAAGCTTCTCTGCGAAGCGTGCGTGCGCACCATGGGCGCCCAAATGAAGGACAAAACACCAAGTTTCATGACAGTCGAGCTGCTGCCTTAGAATTACAAAGTTCTGACATTTTTGGCCGTTTTGAGTTACTTAGACAATGAAGTCAGAAATCAAATGTTCTATCTGTTTTATCAAAATCGTTAGGTTATTTTTGAAATCGTTATCAAGATGTTCAAAGAAATGCATTCTGAAAAGCTTGACAATAAGTGCAACGCAACACTCTTAAAGTCGTACTTCTTAAAACTAGGTACTGGGCAGGCAGAACTTTGTAATTCTAGGGTAGTCAAGTGAGCTCGGCATCTTACCTCCCCCCCCCCCTTTCCTGTCCTTTAGAGGACTCAACCAGAGTCAAATTTGTGCGCTCCATAGTGAGCCATGAACTGAAAATGCATCAGAGCTCTTGGTCTAGGATATCACATAAATACAAGCCTTTGACAAACACCCCGCTAGCACAAACGGTCGCTTTTAAGCACAAGGGGGCTATCCCGAAAAATGCTGTTTTGAGAAAACCGAAGGTAAAGATTTTACCCGTTGTTCAGTTTCTTTAAAAGACAAGGGGAGTTTTCTCTTTGACCAAACAAATATACATACCAATGAAACCAAACTTCTCCTTTAGGAAGGGCAATACCCACTTTTGGTGTAGGTCAAGATTTCTGGAAACCCCCGAAATCTGGGTGAGCCTGCTTGTTCTTAAAAGCGATCAAACATAATTACAACCATGCTTTAAGTAAGACTACATATCGAGCCTGCTGACAGCTCCCTAGCCGGAGCGCTGTGTGAATAGTTGTTTGTCATAAGAAAGAGAAAGCTTTTTGGGTTTTTTCCTTTCCACAATTTTTATTTTAATGAAAGTGTTGCCAAGACACCTGAACTGAAAGTACATAGTTTACTCTTTTAGTTTGACTCTGATACAGTTCCAAAGAATTTTATTTCATAGTTTGTTTTCGTTCTTTTGAAATTGTGCAGTTTGTTTGAATACATTTGGTTCCTTTAGCTCTTTTAAAAGTGCGCCTGTAAGTTTGAATATATTATCTAGTTCTTTCAGTTCTTTTACAATTGTGTCGTTTTGTATAAGTATATCAGGTTCTTTAAGTTCTTTTAAAATTGCGCGATTAGTTTTAGCTATAAGCTGTGAGCAGGCTCTCAAAGTCTATTGTTAGTTCTACTCATGCACCTGTAGAATTGACAAGGGTGGAGGCCTGCGCACCGTTGTAAGTCTTTCCTGTAGACGGGGCGCCTGTAGCTTTGTCGCACGGGTACTGGGTGGGTCACGTGACGAGCTTGTGTGCACATGTGACGTCTGGGGATAGATGTAAACGTTCAAAGATTAAATTGGAGGATGGAAGAAAAGATGTGTATGTGTGTGTATGTGTGTGTGTGTTTGTGTGTGTGTTTGTGTTGGTGTGTCTTTGTGTGTGTATGTGGGTTGTGTGTGTATGTGTGTATGTGTGTGTGTGTGTGTTAGGGGAGGATGAGGGGGGAGTGGGTAGAGTTGAAACAGAGAAGACAGTGCAAAGAGAGGAAGTTGGAAATAGAGCGTAGAGAAGGTGGAGGGAGGGGGAGTGAGGAAGAGTTCAAGTAAAGTAATAGTAAGGAGACATAGTAGTTATATTATTTTCTGATGATGATGACGATGATGAGGATGGGGTTTTCTTTGTCTCCTTAATGGGCATGGTGGACTCGCCGAAGAAATCTTCGAGCGAGAGCAAGGCTCTTTTTTGGCTCCATTGTCATTATACTCAGAGGCACATAGCCTTTGCGATTTGTACTCACCGCTCCTTTAAATGTTGAGACATTTATGTACGCACTTTAGTTTTTATAGCCTGTGCATATCTAGATTTTTGCCAGTTATTTTTGTGAATGTTCGTGAGGTAGCCCGTTGAGGGCACAACCTTGAACTGTGTATAATATATTATATTTTCTGGAAACACAACAAGGTCTTAACTGTTTTAATACCTTCTTTATACAATGATGATGATGATG
>NW_004798153.1:227215-228585 GCF_000002075.1 Aplysia californica
ATGACAACTGATAAATATGGAAGTGATGTATTAAGCAAAAACAACAAACATGTTTTTTCCTATTTCACAGCACAGACCCATTCCAGCAAGCCAATGCACAACTCATTTATCGTGACTCCGCGAGGAAGTAATTCCAGGTGCTTCGTCTAAAAAACGCAAACCAAATACCCACAAGCCAGTCAGTCGTTACAAATACCAAACATACTGCAGCAGTAATGAACCATCATTTCCCAGACTGTCTGAGAAATTGTGTTTGCATAGCTTGCACTAATGAGCCTTAACATGATTGGTCAGTAAGCTAATAACATTTGGCTGCCCAGCCATAACCCTCAAAACCTAGTCGACCAGAATTTATCTTAAAATAGTCAGAGAGCCGGATAATGAGGAGGAAAAAAACAGTAATAAAAAAAATATTTTAAAAAGTTGATGACTTTGGAAAGCAGTTGCATCGTTCTTCTTAAACCTTGCTTACAGAAAAACAAAGATATTGAATACAATATCCTTCCTAGGTGAAAACCAAAGCGCATTTTTTTAGCGTCTCAAATATAATAAGATAATAAGAATGATCTGTGATAATATTATTGTGTACAATTATAGGTCCTAGACATACAATTTTCCAACTTTCCAACGATATGTTGTTAACTTCTCGTACTGAACTTGAAAAATGTCTCCCAAAACACACATGCATATATTTGAAGAGCCCTACAAAATTTCAACTTTGAATCTTTTCATTTCTTTTTTTCGGGGATAGATATTGCTACCCAAACAAAACGCAATCTTCCAAACCTAATCTCTAGTTTATTGAAATGCACGCAGAAATCAGAACCGAGTCTCATAAAAAAGCGTTTTAAAATGGCACACAAATTCCACAACCTTCTTGTTCTTGAGATTTATGCAGCTGTCATTATCTGAGCCTGCGACATCGTATTTCATAGGCAAACAACAACAAATTAGAATGTGGATCCCAGGAATGTTAAAACATTGCTGGTTGCTCTCGTTTCACAGTGTTAATGTAAATGCGTGCCACGCCTTCAGGAAAGAAACGCTGGCACTCTCAGACTTTACTCAGAGCTCACAAAATCAGCAAAAACGAAAACAAGGACAAAAATATAAACAACCAAGATTAAGTTATCACTGTTGTGATGCTGCATCTGAATCAAAGACACCAACATGTTAATCTTCTTGTCCGCAATAATGCTCCTCCGCCTCCATCACCACTACCACCTCTTTGATCCTCCTTCTTCTCCACCTCTTCTTCAATCCTCCTCCTCCTCCTTCTTTCTTCTTTGTCTTGTTGTTCTTCTTCTTGTTGTTGTTCGTGTTCATGTTCTTTTTCTTGTTGTTGCTGTTGCCGTTGTTGTTTTTCTTCT
>NW_004798153.1:229132-230829 GCF_000002075.1 Aplysia californica
GTTCTTCTTCTTCTTCTTCTTCTTCTTCTTCTTCTTCTTCTTCTTCTTCTTTTTCTTCTTCTTCACCACCAGACACAAGTTTGGGCCACAAATGTCTATGATTAAGAGTCTCAGCTTTCATGGCAGTTATCTGCTTTGTGTCTGCCCAGAAATGCCAGTGCTCACATCCCCAGCTATGAGATGGGCTCTTAATCTGTCAGGAGACACGTGCAGCCGGTCTGATGTTCTTCTACCAACACCCATCACAATCTCTAGCTTTCTACAGCAATCACACAAGCATACTGCCATTTACAGTCGCACAATCATAACCGCTATCCACAATCACACAATCGTAACGCCCATAGCAATCATACAATCATGTAGCTCACAATGTTCACAGACTCATACGCCCTCAACGTCCATAGCAATAGTCACGCTAACGCCCTCCCCCCCTCACTCCTCCCTCCCCCCTTCTCACCTCCCCACAAAGATCCCCATCAGAGCTCTATGATGTGCAATTCCAGTCTGCTTTCTCTCAAAGCACATGGGATCTGTAAGTGATTTTTCATAATAATAATTGTGCTTTATGTCCATTTCGATGTCGAGACCATTCAGGACGCGGACATCCTCTACCCTGAATATTAATGTAAAGAACATCCGAGCTGTGTGGGGCGGATTTCAACTGAAAGACTGAGATACAACAGTTCTTGTCAACCGTTTCATTGCCAGTGCCAACCTTGGTCTCATTTAACTCTTTAATTAAAGATATTTGAAACTACTACAATTACGAAAATACCAGTGCGGAGAAGCAGACCAAATTGTGGAGCATATCATTCAACAGTGCAAGACACACAGGGCCCTGAAACAGGAATTGGCACTACAACAGAAGCTGAACGGGTCGACAGAAGAACTGAGCAGAACAGCTCAGTATGTGATAGATGCCTGACTTCAAGTGAGATGCAATGGAGAAGAAGAGGACTCTATAAGAACGTAACGGACACTTGTTATGTCCGATCGGCAGCAAACAAAAGAAGGCATTAATGTGGCTCATTCCGAACCATCACACACAAACCAAAAACATGAACTTTCATGTTTTACAGAATGCATCATGTGGCCTGCCTTTCAAAGTTTTGGATAAAACAAAACAGTTAAAAAAGCTGTAGGAACAAGAAGTTATAATGATTCTGTTTTAAAAGGGGGGAGGGGGGCTCCACCCCCAAAGTCCCGATTCGGCTCAAAATTATGGAATTTGAGTTGTAGGCATTTTTAGCTTCCCCAATCTCTCCTTCAACTATTTCATCGCATAAGAACCCCCCCAAAAACCTGGCCGTTTTCTCAAAACGCGACTTTTCTCCATACTTTTTAAAAACAACTCCACCATTTTTCATACTATCTTCATAAAATTTTCACAGAATGAAGAGAAGATGTAGTACTAAAAACTAGTCAGTTGAATATTTGATATATTATATAGATTTTTGTTGGTGGTGTCTGGAGTGTGAATTTTCGCGGATTTTTTGCAAACTTGAAGGCTACCTCAGGGGGAAAAAAAAATTAAAATTTTTAAAATTTGTCTAAACAAAAAAAAAAATTTTTTTTTTTAGATCTAATGTTTGTTAACACGCATGCAAAATCAATTTCTAGTTTCAATAAGTGCGTTATTCATTACATATGACATGTCAACAAAATCCAATATGGCCGCCGTATCCATAGAAACCAAA
>NW_004798153.1:233529-236214 GCF_000002075.1 Aplysia californica
TATGTGTGTGTGTGTGAGAGAGAGAGTGTGTGTGTGTGTGTGTGTGTGTGTGTGTGTGTGTATTTATGTGTGCCTGTGTGTATGAGTGTAGGAGAGAG
This sequence comes from Aplysia californica, assembly GCF_000002075.1. Classification (NCBI taxonomy): domain Eukaryota; kingdom Metazoa; phylum Mollusca; class Gastropoda; order Aplysiida; family Aplysiidae; genus Aplysia; species Aplysia californica. The sequence continues at coordinate 233,628 of NW_004798153.1, forward strand.
GGAGAGACAAACAAATAGACGGACAAACAGACAAACAGACACGCCAAACATTTAGACAAAATAATACAAAGGGAGATAAAAATAATTATTGAACATACACACAGGTCCAAGACTGATACAGAACACAAAAACGTGTTTGAAAAGGAAAGATGAAGAAGATGAATGAGTTATATAAAAAAGTGTGTGGTTGTTGTTTTTTTTTTTTTATAGCAGTTCGCTAATTCACCACTTTTGCTCGTTCACATAATATTCTAGTTAGCACGCTGCATTTTTACTCATGTTAGCGAACAGAGAAAAAACAATCGTTGTTGTGTATGCATTCTCCCTAATTACGGTGAATAATCACTTCAGGATTTTTAAATATTTTAAAAGTATGAATGGCGTCTTGCACGTCGAGAAAACCTTCGAGTTTCTCAAACGTAGGCGCAAGCGTCCTGATTAGCAATAATTCTGCGCACAATTCAGACAAAACGGCAGCACGCTGAGCGCTGTCAAATTCCTTTTCTGCTGAGAGTTGTCTCTCTTGGGAGATATCGCTTCCTGTCTAGGCAAATCAAGATGGCCGGCAAGATAAACTCCAGGGTGTACCGGATGAGAGACAGGAAAAAACTTCCTGTAGGCCGAGAAGAAAGCTGTTAATGTCTTACCTTATCCTAGACTGCACCCCATAAGGGACAGCTACAAAGGAAATGAAGAGTCAATTATTATTTCTATTTTTTTACGGTCGTCTGGACAAGTCTTTTGTTTGTATAACTCAGGATAAACGAATCATAAATTTATTCTGAGTGGGTTGGGTAACGTAACACACCAATTTTACTTCTTAGCGCTACGATAGTGTTCTGAACTTTGTGTACTGGGGTTTCTTTATTTCATTCCCTTTTCTACCAAAACGTTTGATAACTGACTGCCCCCAAATTAGGCGCTAATTCAGTGTAAAAGGATGGTAAAGAGCACCACCCCTATTTGTATTTATTGCTTCGTTGCGGATCCATTTCTAGAAGCCTTTCTCTAAGAGTGCAAGGGCGCTTTGCTGCCATGATTACGTAATGGGGAACGCTTACAATCCTATAAAATTTAAGCCTCAGTATCCTAAGATTTTGTTGGTTATGTCATATTGGAAGTGTTGTCAGTGTGTATGTGAGGCTAAGGCTGTTCATAAAGCCCTCAATACAGTTTTGCTTCGTTAAAGTTTCAGACCGTACCACGTGAAAAACGTTATAAGAAACATGTGGTAATGATAATCACTTCCATGTCACACCTATGTACATGATTTTTTTACTATTAAGAATCAGTCTAACGTAATAAACCTGTCCAAATGCTTTATTTAGTTGAGTAATCCCTACCTGGTTGTAAACAAGCCAGAGGTTGAAAGTCAACCGTTTTAAGTTGTAGTTTCTTTTGTGTGTGTCTGTCCGGGTGACCAGAAATCTTTTATCTTGTTGTCTTTTGACTAGAGCTGTATCTTGTCTTCTTTCCCACCGTCTGGTATATGGGTGTTTTGTTTGTTTCTTTTGTTTTGTATTTAGTTATTTGTTTTTTTTATTTTCACCACGGAAACTTGCGTCCCTGTTTTGAAATAAGACAGCTGAATAAAGTTGAAAATTTTTTCCACTTATCAAAAACATCAACATTTTTTTTTCTTCTAAAAATCATTCTTAGGGCTGGCTTCTTTGGTTGTGCCTGTCGGTTTGTGTGTGATACATTCAGGCAAAGAGACACTGGAACTCACAGTGTTTTTCTTCAGAAATCGATGTAAAAGGATGAGCCACTTCTGTTTCCCTTATCTGATATATCACTGTCTTTTCCTACAGAATTTTACCATATGCTGATATACCTTGACTTTAGAAAAAGTAGATCTCAAGAAACGTTTTCGGTGGTCTATAAGAAAAGAAATGGTAACACCACCATCAATACCGACCACAACAACAGCAACAAAAACAACAACGACAACAACAGCAGCAACAGCAGCAACGACAACAGTATTAATAATCGATTTATTGAGGATGATGATAGCAATAATAATGATAATAACATAATGATAATAACAATATAAAGAACGTTTTTACGTGACGAAGAAAACAATAATCAAGGCAGAGCGGTACTTAAGGCTCACCCAGTCCCAAATGTCCTTTTCTTACGCCCCGCAGTCTTCTAGCACAGATTACACAATGACCTCCATCACGTGATTTATTGCCCCCGCAGGGCAGCAGCACCAGCAAAGAAGTCTACAAGTTCTATAGAGTTTATCACAGTCTCCGGCGGAAATCCTCCAGCAAACGTAGAAGAATTAAAAGCAGACAGCCAAGTGACTTTATCAAGTGACTCACACCAGCATGAGCCCGATAATTTTCTCGTAAAACAGCGCCACTTATCATTTTTAGTATTGCCCCCGCCCTAGTTTTTGTGAGCGGTTTGGAAACGAGGGTTACAAAGATTACAGAAAGGTAAAAGACTACCTAGATAATATTGCTGAAGAGTATCTAGCTGCCCCAGTGGTATACTGTAGTGTGGTTCATGGAAAGGGGAGGGGAGATGTGTGAGTGTGTGTGTGTGTGTGTGTGTGTGTGTGTGTGTGTGTGTGTGTGTG
>NW_004798153.1:237555-239180 GCF_000002075.1 Aplysia californica
CTCTCTCTCTCTCTCTCTCTCTCTTTTCCTCGAACAAACAATCATGGCCTATGGTATCGCTCCTCTAAATCAAGAACGTCATGGCTTTTTGCAGCAGATAACACTAGACTGGCGAAACCGACTTTGGTCAAACTTTTTTCCTCAGGCAGTAACCACGTATAAATGTCTTGAGTATATTAAGGCATAGTTCGATTTTTGCTTGGAGGAGTCTGTTCTACTGAGCAGCTCCGTCTTCCGGCTGGGATCTGGACTGACTAGCAAGATGGAAGCAGTCGGCTGTTTAATAATTATTTTTCCAATCTTATTTTCGAAGCAGATATTAACGCCCTAACAGACACAATTTAGATCATAATTTAGGAGACGGACTTCGTTTCTGCACGGCAGGTCCTACCCTGGCTGAGAGGGATCGTTACATTTCAGCAGGAAAACGGAGATACTCGATAAAAATTCTCCCAAACGTTATCAAACTTGGGACTTTCAACTGCAACAGCTAAGCACATAACCGCTACACTACAGACAATGGTGCCTCGAGCTGTTTGTTCATCTAAATTGGTATTAAATTTGCACTTTGAACAAGACATCTGTTCACTGGCACATTATTATTGTATCACTTTATCCAATTAACCTTTAGTACCCATGGACTGGACTCCTAGCTTTTCTCGGATAAGGGCAAAAAATCTCGGAGGCCCGTGTGCAGGTTGCGCACGTTTAGATCCCTTGGTGGACCTAAAATCGATATGAGTAGGCTTCGATCGCCACCGGGGTAAGGTTAAAAAATTAATCCCTTCCAAACTGGAAATTAATGTTTAATGTGTCCAACACCCTCAGTTGCGTGCTCCATTAAATGCTTTCCAGAAATATACGCTGTAAAACTTGCTTGTAAAACTTCATAAATCATACGGCAAAACAAAACCTGTAATATCACCCCCTCCCCCTTTTCTGCCATTTGAACACTCAATGCTCTGCACAGTCTCTGGTCTGAAACTAGAGACAAATTTAGCTTATCATGTCATACGTGTTTGAGGGCGCACTCGCCCACAAAGTCATTCTGATATCAACGGTCGATTCGAATCTATCACGCTTGGCAGATGGCAGTTCTTGTCTGTGCACGTGCATGATGTTTTCTTTGAGACCCCTTCCCAACCCCTTCCCGCCCCTTCTTTCTGCCCACATCCCCTTACGCCTCTAAAAAAGAAACAAATAAAAAAACAACAACGGAAAAACAAAATTTAAAAAAAACACCACAAATAGCGTATGCTACTCCTTCTGTCCTTTTTCTCCCAGCCTCTGAGGTTTCAGATGAGGATCTCACCGGCGTCTGTGGGGCAGCGGTTAGGAACTTCGCCGTCATACGCACTGGGCCTGAGTTCTATTCCCCTGTTGGAAGACTTCCTATTGTGTATCTTCGTCTATTCGCTTGGATGTTCGGTTTGGCCCTGACCGACAGAGTTGAAGACCGTCTCCTAAAGGATCTAAATTGTAGGCTATCTATGGAGGCGTGCAACACTAACATAAAAAAAGTAGATACTGATCCTGTTCTCACGACATTTTTTGTTTCAGCTGAGTTTTTGTTTTAGTGGAGTTTTACGGCGCTCGCAACTGCATGAGGTCGTATTATGAGTGCC
>NW_004798153.1:239432-240900 GCF_000002075.1 Aplysia californica
TTCCTCGTTTGCCCTCAATTTTGCCAGTGAGAGCTAGATGTTCAAGACCCTTATATCTATTCAGGTGTCCCAAAAACTGCATTTGTCGTAACAAACATAAAAAAGAAGAAGGGAAGATAAGGGCGATAGATGTTTGGTAGGAAAGAAAATGCAAACCACATCAGAGCGCCCGCCAACCACCCACTCAGCTGAGTTTGTTCAGACGAAAGGCCAAGAGTCTTATAGAAGAAGAGTAGGAATTAATTTGCAAGTGACCACCTCAATAGGAGAGTCCGGCTGTGCTCAAAAATGTTATTTCGAAGGAAAGCCAGAGTAAATTTCGGAGACATCAATTACGATTAACCCAAGCAAACATCTTCTCCCATATGTCCCAGCCCAGACCTTTCATTTCTCGTATTCACTTTGGACCCAGTTTTTGACACTCAGTTTCCGTGGCAATCAGATTATATTATGATTGTTATTATTATCATTACTATAATGTATATATGTGCATTGTGTACGTTTATACAACTACAGCACCCAGAGGCGACTAGTCTGTCCTTTATATCACGTGTCCATAGCTGAGAAGGACTTGACATTTCAATGGGCCAGCACATATGGTACGTCTGGAATTAATTCTGACAAAAACACTTACCCCTTCTCACCCCTTTTCTCCTTTATGCACTCACAGAATAACAGAGTTGTTGCTCACGTGCAAAAACACTGCCTGAAGGAAAGAAACGGTTGTCAAATAAGAAGAAGAATAGCCGGCCACATCCTGTGAATTAGATTGCAAGTGTCTATCCTGTTGGCTGGATCCATTTTTGAAATTCTGGACTGGGGTTTTATCAACCAAATTTAGGAATAGAAAATGTACTTCATAGTCTTTCTTTTTCTAGTACAAATGTTTCCGATCTTCTAAAATGAACAACATAAGGGTAGATCTAAATGTTCTTTTCTTGGATTGGTATGTCATTTTATGAGGATATTATGATTCCATAGATGGTTTCCCTATTCGTCATTTCATGCTTCTATGCTGAAGAGTCTGTCATGCACATGAACTTCTCTTTTTTCAGTCTTCTCCTCGGTAAAAATCTCCGTCGATTTCGACCGTCTCCCCCTCCCGCTTCCCACCTAGACATTTAAAAAATAAGTAGATACATCCTCTTCATTTGGCCGGAAGATCTGGTCATATCAGGTCTTTTTTTCGTTCATTAACACCAAGGGCACTTGTCCACTTCTTAGAACTCGAATGTACATATTTGTATGTTTCCCACGTCGTCAACAGAGATGGAGACAAGCGTATGAATTATAAACACGGGAAAGTTCAGGGCCATTTTCGGGGACGATGTCGGTTTGTTATCACGTGCATTCGTCGTTGCTGAAGGGCACAAGGACCTTACTTTGAATCTTGGGTTAGGGCGACATGATTCTCCATTTTGGCCTCTCTCTCTCTCTCTCTCTCTCTCTCTCTCTCTCTCTCATGTTC
>NW_004798153.1:243203-245407 GCF_000002075.1 Aplysia californica
GTCGCACACATACTCTTGAGAACACACACACACACACACACACTAAAATCGTTTTGTTTTGCACTTTGCTCAGCACCCCCCCCAACCCCCACCCCCAACTTCCCAAGAAAAAAACAACAACCAACAAACGTTTAAGGAGAAATCCGATGCAACGTTCGTTCCCATAGAAACATTTCCCCAATTCATGATCGAGAACGTTCCAATATAACTAATTGACACCTTCTGAGAAGGCCATCGTCTAATTACACACTAATTATTAACCTCACTTGACCTCAACTCTGCGTGGGAGGTGTTACCTCAGCACACGCGACTCACTGGACAAGTGACGTAAGCATAGGTCTAATGACGTCACATGGATGTTGGGATAGAGGCACCACCAGCAGGAGATCACGGATGTAATTAATTTAAGACCAAATGTTAAATTGGTTGCCAATTTTCAATGTATGGAAATTTGGGGCTAGGCATAATTAACCTCATATTCTGGTTTGGGCCATCTTTTGGGTGAATGAAGGGCGTTCACAGTATAGTATGAAGAAGTACTGACTCTGTGACTGTAAATTTGAGTGAGTAGTTGTTTGTTTGTGTGTGTGTATGTGTGTTTCAGTAGAGGTTTTACTGCGCTCGCAACTGCATAAGGTCATATGAGTGCCAGAAGATTAGAGGTGTTACAAGAGAGTAACAAACACAAAAAAAAGGAGGGGAGAAAAGGACGATAGATGTTTGATAGGAAAGAAGAAGCAAACCGCACCAGAGCACCCGCCAACCACCCACGTATGTGTGTCTCTGTGTGTGTGTGTTTGTGTGTGTGTTTGTGTGTACGTATGTATGGTACTTTGGTGGTCAACAGGTTTGAGACACCTTGTAGAACACAGTTATCACAACACAATTTCCTCTTTGCGTGCAGGATAATTCCAAAACGGTTTATGTTACAGAAAGCCCAGAAGTGCTACAAGTTTGGCGTCTTTCTCATACACAACATGTAGTAATTCAAATTAGACAGGGGGACATAAATATATGTAGAAGCTTCAACACACTTTTAAACAGATACTACAGTAATCTTTATGTGAAGTATACAATGTACAAAAAACCAGCAACTTCCTGAGCAAGGAAAAGCACAAGCCAATCGAAATCATAAAAGCAAGAATGCAATGCTCGTATAAATGGTAAGATTTTTTTGGTACGAGATTGGGTAGTCCAACATGATACCGACTGAGCTAAACTCAAAACCCTATCTCTCGAGAAATACTCATTACAATACTACTCGTATTTAGCTTACCAGTAAAACTATAATTTACACTACAACAGGAGTGCAAACCTAAATAGCTCTATTTAACTATTTTACGAGTATTAAGTCAGAAATTTAAATCATGTTAACCTCGGCAAGTATTTTTAATGTAGTTGAGCGGAAGAATCTCGCAGTTACTTGGCGGCCTGATCCCTGTACAGACTGTGGTTCCACCATGCTGCAGCGAAAGGTCAAAGTCGGGGAGAACTGACAGGCCACACCTTGGAGTAAAAGTGGCACCCCATTGTTCCAGAAGGTACAGCTTAAACAGGTATCGACCTCACTATAAGGTATCAATATTCGCCCTGAATGTTCTCTCTCTCTCTCTCTCTCTCTCTCTCTCTCTCTCTCTCTCTCTCTCTCTAAGCAAACAGATTTTGATTGATTATAATATCGTTAAACTCCATATCGATGCCATTAAATCAGATACAGACTGTTTTGACCTTGTGTGTAATAACCAGCAGAGGTTGTATGGGTCACTATGTACCTGCAGAAAGACAGAGACACTAGATGTAAGACACTGTCGTACAAAAATGGGGTTCAAACTCATAGTATATGTTGTCTTTAAGGCAATTGGGAGCTTGGCCATTCATTCAGGATATTTGAGGTTCAGAGATTCCCTACAGATACCATCCGTCTTTCAATGCATGCGGATTAACATAAACAGCCCTTCGACTTATCAAATGTGTGCCAAACGACAGCAGTTTGGGCAAACAACAGATGCGTTAGTGACGCAGATGTTTAGAAAAGCTTTAAAATCGAATTATAAAGGTGATTCTGAGGTTTGGGGAGGATGGAGGTTGATACGTTCTTTAAAAATATTTTTTTTAAATCTTTATTTGGGCTGTTTCTTTTGGTTTTGGTTTTGTTTGTTTGTTTGTTTGTTTGTTTGTTTGTTTGTTTGTTTGTTTGTTTGTTT
>NW_004798153.1:249080-250509 GCF_000002075.1 Aplysia californica
AGAGAGAGAGAGAGAGGGAGAAAGAGATGGAACGACAGAGAAAGACAGATAGATATAGACAGACAGACAGACAGACATACAGACAGACAGACATACAGACAGACAGACAGACAGACAGACAGACAGACGGACAGACAGACAGACAGATAGACGGATGCAGGGGAGAGAGAGACGGGGGGCGTTCACAAATGTGTTTCTGTGAGGGAGAGGGAGAGTAAGAAAGAGACAGAACTAGAGACCGTGGACAAAACTGTGTTGCGGACTGAGACACAAAGACCTTGATTCCTGACGAAACTTAAAGGTATGTGATCGGGTAGACTTACGGACAGAAAGACAGATTCTGACGCAAATTTTCCGACGCAAAATGTGCGTGGTCTCTGTGCGCTCACCATTAAAAGTCTATGTTGTTGCTGCTGTTGTTGTTGTTGTTGTTGTTGTTGTTGTTGTTGTTGTTGTAATTGTAGTTGTAGTTGTTGTAGTTGTAGTTGTAGTTGTTATTGTTATTTTTGTCGTCGTTGCCTTTGTTGTAGTTGTTGTTGTTTTGGTGATAGCGTGTTGCCTTTTGTGTGAAAGAGGGTTTTTTGTTTAATGGTTTTTATTTAAAACATTTTTTGTTTTTTTGTTGTTGTTTTTTTTTGGGGGGGGTATTTGTTCTTGTGTTCTTTTCAAAGTCTAGACTTCTTTCCTTGCTCACGCAACAATTGCAGCTTCCGTTCACAGACTTTGAAGATCAAGTATCTGCGTCTTTGTGCAGGATGTACTTGTAGCCTCCAGAATCCGGTTTCCGATATAATTCACAAGTATGTCGATGGGATAGCCTGACGCTTACAGCTACAACTTAACAACGTTGTTATGTGAGAATATCAGACATATAATCTATGGTAGAGAAGGATGGTGGGTGGTTGCAGGCAGGTGCTCTGGTGTGGTTTGCTTTTTAACTGTCCTGTCAAACATCTATCGTCCTTGTCATTCTTCTTTTTTGTTTGTTACCCTCTTGCATCACCTCTAATCTTCTGCGTATATAACCTAATTACATTTCAAGTGCCGTAAAATGCTTACTAAATCGCATAAACACAAGAGAAGGATGATAAGAATTAAAAAAACAAAAAACGAAGATGACTGTGACAGAAAGCGTGCTCAACCTGCCAACGGCCTATTATCGCATTACATAATCGTAGCGCATTTCACCCAATAAAGCAAAGCGTTTTACTTTTTTTATCTTATATATTATTTTAGAAAACAATTCTCGCAATCATAGAAGGGGAGAACAACAGATTGATAGGGCGTGTGTCGCTGCAGAAAAATAAACAATCACAACGGTATCGCTTTCAAAAACAGATTTTGAATTCACCGAGCAATTCGAGGAAAACATTAACATTTTTACTTCTGTTGCTTGTGCGTTTTGTGTGTGTGTGTGTGTGTGTGTGTG
>NW_004798153.1:252126-253352 GCF_000002075.1 Aplysia californica
GGCTGTTGTCGTTCTTTTCCCGCCACGAACACAAGAATCAATGACGTCATCACGAAAATAGCACTTTGCACTATTACAGCCATCTTAGCGGCCTGCATACTAATTAGCTATCAATATAACTGCACTGGTCTTGACAACGCGTTCGGGTTCTCAAGCAAGCCGAGTGGCTAGTGGATGAAGATATCACTCTTGAGTTGTCAGTATTTCCGGAAATGTTGCAGGGTAGTCCAGAATCACGCAAAAACCACCAAACAACAATAAGGAGCCAACAGTTTTTCAGCGAGAAACAATGTATTTAGATCCGGGGACAGTCTCAACACAACAGTAGACAAAATGTACAAGTATTCCTGTCTTATTGCTTTCAATAATGAGACCAATATTATGATTCTAATAATCAGTTTGTTTTACTCAAGTTACCGCTGATTTGAGGTTTCTATCTCGTTTTTGTTGTTGATGATACTATTTATATATTACGTATCGAGACAGGCCGTTGCTGAGAATTCCCTGAAGGAGCGCGTAAAATCGAGTGTAAATTGTCTTAGCAAACGGCATACATTGTATTCCCTCGTAGAAGAATTAGTTCTCACTGAGAGGAACTTGTCTCTATTTGATGTGTCAAATGTCGGTGTGTGGTCTATGCCTGCATGGCAATACGATACCTCTATGTACGTTTTTTCTCGTCCACTTGTGTGTTTGTGTGTGTGTGTATGTGTGTGTCTGTAAGTGCTCACGTGTTTGTGTGTGTGTGTATCTAAATGCACGCCAGCGACCTTTGTCCGCAGATATAGGCCAACCAGAGAATTATATAACTTTCCCCTACTGTCCCTCTCAGACAGCGGTTGTTGACTCTGACGTTGAAGAGCTCCGACTTTGAAGAAACACAGCTGCTGTATTTCCGCTTCCGCCTCCGTTTTATTTCAATGAGCCCCTGACACGTCAAGACTGGCTCGTCAATCTCTCTACCACAGTGGCCAAGTTTCGTTTGAAGACTGAATTTGTGAATCGAAAAACACTTGTTTCAGCGAAGTCAGGAAAAGACCTGGTAAGAAAAAAAAGAACACGGAAAGTTAGAAAAAAGTATGAGTATTCGCTACATTGCTTTTTCAACTAAAAAGAAAAAAAAAGATAAAGGAACAAAATCAGATGAAACAGAGAAATAAAAATCGCTTCTCGCCATAATCAACACAGACCAGAGAGAAAGAGGGTGAGAGGAGGGGGAGAGGGGC
>NW_004798153.1:256038-257105 GCF_000002075.1 Aplysia californica
GTAAGTGTTTTACGGCACTTGCATCTGCATAAGGTCATAATATGAACACGGGGGATACGTAAGACAGTTTCAGTTGGTAAGAGTTTTTTAATTTTGCCCGGGTGGCTGCCGAAGCCTACTCTTATCGATTTTGGATCACCAAGGGATTGTTAACGTGCGCAACTTGAACACGGGACCTCCGAGGTTGTTCGCCCTTATCCGATTAGGCTAGGTGTATATCTTACCTACCATAAGATCGGGGGTTTGGCTGAAAGACGGCAGCAGTAAGAAGGAGCCAATGAATAGAAGTTGAAAGGCTGCAGAAAGAGTCAGGAGCCCAGAGGAGGGGGCAAAGGAGGTGAAGGGGTGTGGGCAGAAAGTGGAGATGAAAGCAGACAACAGGACATTGTTAGAAAGCAGGAAATGAGAACATTTTAGAGAAGAAAAAAATTCGTCTCTAGTCGGATTCGAACCCGGGACTCAGAATGAAAGGCAAACATCTTAACCTCTAACCACGAGAGCCCCCTATGTCTGTGTGTCTGTCTATAGATCGATCGATTGATAGATAGATAGATAAATAGAGAGACAGAGAGACAAAAAGACAGAAACAGACAAAGAGAGGGAGAGAGACATACAGATAGAGAGAGAGAGAAAAAAAAAACAGAGAGAAAGAGACAGAGACAGTGAGAGACGGGCAGAGAGAGGCAGAGACAGAACAGACAGAGAGAGGGAGAGAGAGGGAGAGAGAGAAAAGAAATTATCACGTTTGTCCCGTATCCATCTTCTGGCGCCACACTGTAGTGTTTCTTTCGTGTTGTGAGTGAGTGGGTTTGAGATTAATGACTCCGGCCAAGAGCTGTGCTAACTTTGGTAATGACAAAACGACTTGAAATGTAAACACTCACTAGATCTAGTGGTTTCAGGATTCCAGGCGTGGTTTCAACATGCTGGATTTAGAAATTAGGCCAGTATGTAGAGGGCTGGTGGAACAAAAAACAGCTGGGGAGGTCCATTTGGGGTCACTTGGTGCTTGCAGTTGGGTGGGTGGATGGGAAAGACAGAGAGAGAGAGAGAGAGAGAGAGAGAGA
>NW_004798153.1:257755-258862 GCF_000002075.1 Aplysia californica
GGGGGGGGAAGGAAGGAGAGCGAAGGAAGGAAAAGTATAAAAGAAACGGGATACAGTCAGTGATCTTGTAAAAATAAAGCCTCTAGCTGCCCCTTTGTTATCAGCTTCAGAATCTTTGACTTTCATCCGAAACATGCAAAAACATTCCTCTACAAAGAATCCACATCTCATTGATGTCATGGCGAACGTAAGAGTTGTTCGTAATCTTATAACGCACAATCTGGTTAACGACGAACATAACGGCTTTTGTGCGTGGCCCCGCCCATTTTCCTACACCGAGAGGGGGTCACTTTGAGTAGAAATTATGAGGCCCCACGTCTGAAGACCTGTAAATGTTTGTAAACAAGACGACAGGCGCAAACGTGGTTAGAGTTCTCGCATACCTGAGTGTTTTATGTAATATGTTTTTTTTAACCTGAATGAGGTTTTATTTTTTCGGTGTATAAAAGTGCTCTGTTTCTGTGCGCTCGAAAAAGAGGAAGAATGTGTTTGCTTTTTTGTGTTGCAGCTGTTTACAGACATCTCTCCGCGTGTGGGCGTCACCATGCTTAACACGAAACAGGTAGAGGGAAAACAAATGATGCGTTGGGGGGAGATAAAAAATAAAAAGAGGGTAGGGAGGAAGAAAGAAAGGAAGGAAGGTAGAAGAAAGAAAGGTAGACAAAAGAAAGAAAGGAAGGTAGAAGGAAGAAAGGAATGTAGAAATAAGAAAGGAAAGTGAGATTAAATAGTGATGGTAAGGTGAAGAAGACAGGGAAAAAGGAGATAAAAGATCAATGAGTTCATCCTTTTCAGAACATTGCTCAAAAAGGCGGACACCGGAACCTATTGGTGTCATTATTGAGGCTCCGCACAAAAGGCATAAGTTCGATTCCCATATGTGAACGGGAAGTTTTTCTCAATAACGATATGTGAGGCAGCGTGGTGGAATCAGGCTCTCGTCAAAATAATCAAAGAGAAGAAACTTGCATTTTTGCGCAGGTGTGTGAATTTTTTTCAAAATTTTGTTTTTTGGCTCAGCACCTTTTATACCCATTAAAGAACTCATTTATGTGTGGATTTTTCTGAAAAACGTTGATTAAAGGTACCAAAAAAATTTAAATTTTT
>NW_004798153.1:262618-264679 GCF_000002075.1 Aplysia californica
GAGAGAGAGAGAGAGAGAGAGAGAGAGAGAGAGAAATAGGTAGAAGATTGGCAGGAGGAGAGTGTTGTATAGAAAGGATACAATCAGAAAGAAAGGGCGGCAAAGAGAGGGCCTAAAAGAGAGGAAAAAAGGTTCAGAGATGGAGAAAGATAATGCGCCCTAAATAGAAAGAGTCCGGCAGGTCAACACAATAATAATATTTGCACAAAAGTCGGGATTCTATAAGTTTTCTGAAGAGAATCACACCCTCCTCTCCATTCCCCTCCCTTGGTTCATGACAGGCGCATTGGGGTAAGCAGGGATAGGCATGCTACAGAAATAAACTCGAGGGGGGGGGGGGGAGGGGGATAATAGTATAGATTTAAACACCTCTGCCAACACCGTATAGTTGTTTAAGTGGCCGGTCTCCGAATTTTAACGTCTATCTCCGATAAGACCAAGCTAGCTGTATGGGTAGAGGACTTTAACTTTAAACACTCCTCAAAACGATCCAAAACCAGGAATACCCTGTTGTTGATTCAGACCTGTACCATCCGCTTCGTAGTCTAGCATGATACCAACTGAGCTAACATGAGGGCGCGCAAGTAAACTCTTAAAGTCGAAAGATTTGCACAACTCTGAATTGGAGACATAATTAATTAATATATTAGGAAATTTATTCTCAGAAATGTTATAAAGGACACGAAAGAGGCAATAAATACTTAGTGTTCGCATAAACGTTAACCTATACCGATACACTAGCAGGGTTTTTTTAAAGATAGAAAATGAAACAGTTTAAATATGGAACATATAATATCTTTTGAAACAATAATATAATATATCTTTTGAAAAGAGTAGCAAAGTATATGAATAAGATTAACGACTTAAAAAAACTATACCGTAAAAGTATTAATATAATGTAAGATAAAAGGACTCCACTTACATACAATGAACATTTAAAATATTAATAGATCTTATGTAATAAAAGGAATCCATTTAGATAAAGCGCAAAGTACATGGAAACAGAATAAGAAAAAGAACAAATTTATACAAGCTTGCATCTCTTCTTGTTGTAGATAAATCAAGGTCAGGCTCAACGTGTCACGTGCCTTTTCGGCATGAAACCAAGAAAAATTCCCGTGAGCGGTGAAGTGGTCTGCGTGAGTCACTGTTATCTAACATGACAGTTATTGTCGTTGCCTAGCGACTGCTAGTAAACACATACAAATGCTTTGTAAAAGATTACACAAAAGCCACTTTCTCAGCGTGTGAAAGAACCACCTACTCCCTCCATCACCCCCCCCCCTTTTCTCCCGGCAACTCCCCCTCATCCTCTTCTTGTTCTTTAAACTCGTTACAGTTACGTGAGGTAGATTTTTCTTTGCACAAACAAACTAAACTCGCAATTTTTTCGCTATATTTGCCTGCAATAAAAAAGACAAAAACGCCTTTTACTCTTACTTTAACAACATTTAGATCATTTAGGAGGCGGGCTTCCGGGCTGAGAGGAATACAACTTACCAGCAGAAAGACGGAATACTCAAATGAAAGTATCCCCACAAGGGAACCAAATTCATATTCTACGAACCAAAGCGAAGCGCCTTATCTCTACACCATAGACCGCGGTAGAAAAGCCATAAAGCCATATAGCAACAAAAACAAAACTTTAAAGAACAGGATGTAGAGATCAGAGATGAATCGTTTGCTATTGGAGAGCAGTGATTACTGAGCAGATTTCTGTAAGCTCAAAGCATCTCCTCCCTCTCCCCCCACGATTACTGTGATGAGAGAAAGCATTTCTCTATATTTAAATGAAACCCTCATGCCACCCCCCGAAAGAGCCATTTCCTGTTTTTGCTTGTTTTTCTGCGTTTTTTAGTTTTTTGTTCTGTTTTTGTAAACTTCTTTTTCTAGTGCTTGCAATCGTTCAAGTGTTATTACGACGGTCTTCAAAGTTCTTCCTTACGCGAAGAGCCAGATCTAGATAAATCGCCCATTAACCTTTTGAAACGTGTACAGTCTTGGATCTAACATCCAAACACACAAACACGTACTGCGGGAAAGTAAGGGGGTGGGGGGGGG
>NW_004798153.1:264779-266139 GCF_000002075.1 Aplysia californica
GGGGGGTAGGCGGAGAAAGAAAAAAAAAGAAAGAAGAGCAGATACACAAACCTAGGAAACATCTGTGTAAGCGTCTTTTTGCATGTACAACTAGGGGTTCTTTCTTGAAGAGAGACGTGTACGTTTGCGGATAAATTTGGCACTAACTTTCTTTCTTTTTAGATCGAAATATGCTCCTCAGACCAACACATTTGAATTAACGAGGTAAGATTTGAATTATGAGAAATGTGTTTGTAATCTTGTAGCAAAATATTACGAAGAGCATTTTTACAAATACACGTTTGAATCAACGAAAAAGGACTAGACTTATGAGAAATGTGTTTATATTTCGGTTTGATGGAAACCTGTATTCCTGTTTTCTTTTCTAGATCTACAGAGTTTATGCAACTAATGAGAACATTATTATAGCAAGAGTAACAGCAGTAGCAGATAGCAACAGGAGCAGCAATATAGACAGTAGTAATAGCTGCACCCGGTCTTTTATATATATTTTTTTTATGGAATTGTTATTTTATTGATTATCTATTTTCTTTTAGCTTCTTGGCGCATGGGGTGTGGGGGTGAGGAGTGGGGTGGGGGTGAAAGAAGAAGGAACCTTTACATGGAAATGAGGAAAAAAAGCGAGAAGGATCTAAGTCTATTAATAGTCTTTTTCCTACTTAAATATAGGAAATGTATGAAGCATGAAAGCGGAACATATCTATTTTTTGGTTAAGAAGACGTATTAATAAATACGAAGATAAGAATTTAGCTAAGCGTGCGATTTATTTACTAATGAAGTCCTGTTATTGGAAAAGTTTTACACATCGTAGACATAATTTAGACCATTTTAGAAGCCAGTTTGTACAATTTGATGCCCTATGAATTTCCACACAGGCAGTAATACATCATTATTATTAATTAATATTTGCCTGTAATATAAGCATTTCCCGAGCTCAAGTGACTTTCCGTAAAATATTCTATAAACATAGTAGATTTGGGAGTGAAAATTAATAAACCTATTCTCTTTCTTTTCAGTTTTCTGTCCTCGTACTCAGTATTGTTCATATTGACAAAGTCGGAAAGAACTAAAATAGGAACGGATTTACTAATCCACCAAATAACTTAAGAAAACAAAAGGATGTAAATGCAAGTAGCAAATACAATGATTCTAGAAAGCGGGTTGAGAAAAGAAAAGCCGAAATATTCAATAAAAGCTGATTAGCTAAACTAATTATTTATTTATCTTTTTATTTATTTATTTATTCATTTATTTATTTATCGATTTCTATCCAATTGATGCATTGTTTTTTGTTGTTGTTGCTGAGTTTGTGTGTGTGTGTGTGTGTGTGTGTGTGTGTGTGTGTGTGTGTGTGTGTGT
>NW_004798153.1:270310-271586 GCF_000002075.1 Aplysia californica
GGGGGGAGGGGGTGAATCACAGCCACAATCTTACTATTCAATATCCTGTCAAAATCAAGAGAATAAACGGCTACTTCAGAAAGAAGAGCAATCCCAAGGGACATTCTACTTAATTGTAGCTTCTGGAGAGCAGGGACATAATTTCTGAACAGAAATTCTAAACAAGTACTTTATTTTTATGTAGATATCAAACAGTGTATAATTCATCAACATAATATACTTATGTACCTGCATTTTTTTTTCATTTTTTCATTTTTTTGTTGCTTTTTACTTATTACATAAGAGTACATTATTTATCTATTTGTTTGATGTCTATATTATTTGTTTATTTGTCGTTTTATTCAGTGACATATTAATTAATTGCTTGTCTGTTTGTCGATCTATTTGTTGTTCTTGTACTCGGTAATACATTTATATTTTTATTCAGCTACTTGTTTTTAGTCTGTTTATATATAGATCTATGATATATTTGTAGAGTTGTATTAAAATAAGTGCTCAAGAGCCTTTTGGTAGATTTGTTTAAGCGCTTTATCATACCTATCTCTCAAGACGAGAGAAGATAATTTAAGGTGCACTCCGACCAATGAGTGATCCAAAATTTGATATACCTTCTCCCAGACAGCGAAAGTTTCTCCAGTTTCAGTAGGGCGGTGTGGTTGTCGTCACTTTCGACCAGATTTACGGTCGCTGTTGTGCTCGATGATGGAACTGCTGCGGATTTCAAGATAGGAATTTTTGGAACTTTAACGTTGAAGCAAGGAAGTTGTGCTCTTCTCAGACGAGGTTTTAAAACAAGATAGCTTCGTTGCTGCTGTATTTCTTCGTGTTGTTGTTCTCATTGTTGTTGTTGGTGGTGATGTTGGTGGTGATGGTGTTATTGTCGTCGTCGTCGTTGTTGTTGTTGTTGCTATTGTTGTTACTGCTGCTGCTGCTGCTGTTTTTGTTGCTGTTGCTGTTATTGTTTTATTGTCTTTATTCTGGTATTGAATCTCAATTAACATCTCACTGGAGTCACATAACAATGTCGTTTCGAAAGTGGAACTGAAACTGTATGACTACACGCGAAAAAAAAAGGAGGTCGAACGTTCTTTAAGCTGGACTGGATCCTGAATAGGCAAAAAAAAAAGCTACCCAAACTCAAAATCAACCAAGAGAACAAAAAAGTGCAATTTTAGATGTTTTACGCCTTTTTAAGTTTTAGTAGAGGTTTTACGGCGCTTGCAATTGCATAATGTTATATGAGCGCCAGAAGATTAGAGGTGTTACATGAGAGTAA
>NW_004798153.1:273678-274939 GCF_000002075.1 Aplysia californica
CCCCCACCCCCATCCTGTATAGGCCCTGACAATCAGGGTTGAAGCAGCTTTTCTTCTATCTGAAAAAAACCCACACACACATAGTGGTAGAGTGCAGTGAATCTAATTTGTGTAGATAAAGACGCAAACTATTTATATGCATTGATAAAGACATTGAATTAGTCGAATAGGAGCTACAGCGTACACACTACAAAATAATGCTGCATATACATGTATGTTAATGTTTGATGTATAGTGTGACAAGTCATTTCAGAAACGCGAGTGAAAGGGGAGGGGATCTACCTTCTTTTTTTCTTTACTTTTTCAATCACCTTTATCTGTATTCACGTTGTGTCAGAGCTATACAAAATAGCTATTCTTCTCTGTCACTCAATCTGTTTTAAAGAACGCTCACACTGGAAATGCAGCAATTGCTTTCACGCAGGGATAAGCAGCGTGTGTCTGTTCGTCTTAATGATCAAAGAAAGATGGGAATATTATTAGCTGGCATCCCTCAACAAATACAAGCAAGACGTCCGTTAAGATAAAGGGATCTTAACTTCTGCTGAAGTCTTCAAACTTGAATCAGAACTTATAAACTACGCCGTCATCTCGCACAAAAAACTGCACCCTCCATCAGAAAACTTCACGAAACGAAAAAAAACCCATTTCACCCGAAAGAAGGGGTAGCAATTGTAGTGCACAACCGTATATTATTATCACGTTATTTACTACAATAAATCCATCTAGTTCCTGCCTAGATCTACAACCTTTTTCTCCTAGAACAGAATATTTTCTGGAACAGTACACTATGGGAATCAGGGCGGCAAAGACTGGAAAGGGATACGAGGGGCCAATCAACTAAATACAAAAATTAAGCTTGTTTTCAGTGATGCTTATATGAATTCAAATATTTCTTGGAATCTGAATCATTAGCTTAGCTACCGAAGACGTTTCCTTTTATTTCTTTATTTTTTTAATTTTGTCCAAGTGAGTGCACCCTAACCCAGTACGCAGGAATAGACTAACTGACTTTTATAACCGGCAATAACATTAGGTTACAATTAGAATACTGATTATGTATCTATACTATAACTGTTAATAATTATTGTTCCTTAATAGTATGCATGTAACCGTGAGCTTGTTTGTGAGTGCAGGTATACTATTATATAATTATGGTTATGTGCATAGATGTGTGTGTTTGTGTGTGTGTTTGTGTGTGTGCGTTTGTGTGAGTGTGTTTGTGTGTGTGTGTGTGTTTGTGTGTGTGTGTTTGTGTGTG
>NW_004798153.1:278267-279248 GCF_000002075.1 Aplysia californica
ATTAATATTATAAGTATTATTATTAGTAGTAGTCGTATTTCTATGACGGTGTCTTTTTGTGACTATTACAACTTCTTTTAAATTTTATTATCGTCACTATTATTGTTCTTTTATCATCTATTACTTATTTGTCATCATCATCACTGGTATTGTCATAACTATATTAGTGTTTCTGTTGCTTTTTTGTTATTTTTTTTATCATTAGTTAATAATGAATTTATATCATGATGCTGTTTTGTAGGTTAATGCTTGATTGTTCATGTTTTGTTTATTTGTTTGTTTGATGTTGTTGTTGCTGCTGCTGTTGTTGTTGTTGTTGTTGTTGTTGTTGTTGTTTTTGTTGCTGTTGTTTATGTCGTTTATTGTTTTTAAATTTCATTATCTAACGTTCGTAGCTTTTATTTTTATTCTTTCAGGGTTTATTTTTCTTCTTGTTTTTTTTTCTTCAAAATTCTTGTTTGTTACTTTGTTTTGATAGTCGTGGGCGGGTAAAGGAATGAGGGGGAGGAGGAGGTGGGGAGGAAGGGGGTTGTTCCATTTTACGTAGCTAGCATATTATTAAACTCCCGGCTGTTTGCCCCAACTGGTAGCCACCAAGTGCACACGCCCCTGCCATCATCGCCTGAGAGGTATAGTAATTATAAAACTACGACGTGCTAATGACCGGCGGCGCGTGCGTTAGTCAGCTGGTCGTAGTGGTGGTCAGATCTGCCAGTGCGTGGCGGGCTGCCTCAAGTGGCCTGTTGTGAACACGTGCGTCACCCAGATAGGCCAGGTCCTGATGGGTCCCAGGATTCCGTGACTGCGGAGGCAGACAGTCAGTGGCCCAGTTGGGAAAGTGTTGTCAACAAATTAGGATCGACCAATGATGGGGTCGGCAGTACCAGGGATAAATAATCTGCATACTTAGGGGAGGCTCGGTTTGTTGCTTGCTTAGAAAATGAATCGGCAACCCCCCCCCAAAAAAAAAAAATAAATAAA
>NW_004798153.1:279348-281984 GCF_000002075.1 Aplysia californica
TTATTGTATAATAGAAAATAAAATGAAATAAAATAAAATAAAATAGAATTAAACAAAAGAAAATAAAGTAAATAGAGTAAAATAAAACATAATAGGATACAGAATAAAATAAAATAAGGTAGAATAAAATAAAAAAGAAAATGAAAGAAAATAGAATAAAATGAAACAAAATAAAATTAATTGAGTAGAACAAAATAAATACAATAGAATAGAGGATTTTAAAAAATAAGAAAGAATAAATTAAAATGGAATAAAAGAGAATAAATTTAACTAAGATAAATAAAATGAAAAAGAAAATGAAAGAAAATCCCAATCTACGAACAAGGAACTGAAAATAGGTACCTGGCCTACGCTTCCTGCACGGTTTATATTTTGTAAACGTTTGCGTCCCCACCGGCTCAATTTAGACGCTTTAGGAGACATGCTGCGTGTACATCGTCTGTCGTTCTCCTGGGGAATATCTCATTACAAAGCTGGCTGGCTGGCAAAGACTGGCAGTGTAATAATAAAGATAAATTGCATAATATAGCGCTCTATCCCATGCTAGTATAATATAAGCACTAAGCGCTTTACACCAATCACATGATCATTGGGTGATTCAAAGAAGAGAAAATATTTCACAGAAACAAGATAAACCTGTTCAACCGCATAAAGAAGAACTTTCACCACCATACATTAATTATATAATACAACAAAGGACAGCAGTAAAAACAAAACATATCAGCAATTACTAACACACTATAACTAACAATTAAACAAATGAGTCTTGAGCTATCGAGTAGTAGGAGTCACTATTTATTTAAAGTGTGTTACAGGAGATGGTAAGCAGTAACATTTACTTTTTCTTTTCTTTTCCAACTTCGCAGGGCCCCTTTCCCCAAAGTTTTAAGACAACAACACTCAAATTACTATTGTAAGGTTCTCTTCGCGTTTTTTAAAATATACTGACAAGGGTATTTGCAGTTCTGGTAGGAATTCATTTTGAATTTTGTTCGAGTGCGGACAAAGCCCATTCTAATAGGCTTTCTGGACCACCAAGGGATCCTTAACGTGTGCACATTGCACACGATACCACTGAAATATTTCGCTCTCAACCCGTTACGGCTAGATGTTCAATCTTATAAGGTTTATAAAAAAAAAAAGAAACGTGTATCCTTTTCAACACGACTCTTAGCTATAACGCTCTTTGTGAACTTATTTTCTATCCTAATCCCCGCCCCTCCTCCCCCCCCCCTCTACCCCTAGTGGCGTCAGTGGCCTAGTGCTTAAACTCTCGAACTCGCAACCGTAAGGTCGTGGGTTCGAATCCCGTCAGGGGCCTGACGTTAGTGTCCTTGGGAAAGGCTCTTTGCACTGATTTCCCTCACTTCACCCAGGTGGAAATGGGTACCCGGCTATAGACAGTGAAAGATCTTGTCAGTTTGACAGTGTTTGAGCGCGTGAAATCCGCAGCTTGCACTGTATGTTTCCTCAGAAGCTGAAAATTAAATGTTTCTGAGTGTTTTCAGAGGGTCTGCTGGGATAATAATAGTTGTAAAGCGCATAGAGCATGCTCTTGAGCATGGCTATGCGCTATATAAATGCAATTATTATTATTACCCCACCCCCTTCACTAGGAGAATACACTGTGCCTCATCATCTTGGGCACTCAACGATATCTTTCATATATATTATTATTATTATTAAAGTCCATTCTGTTCCAACGACTATACCTAACCAAGACAATCCCCTGTACAAACGACCACTCCCCCACCCCCTTCCCTTCCCTTCCCCGAGTTTATTCTGAATTATAATTACACTGCCCAAGACTGGTAACAAGGACCTCTCTACGACGACCCCTTTTCTTCTCGACAATAGATGGTCGTCTTGGACAGGTTTGACTGTGTTTCGATAACTGCTGACGTACGTGTTTACCGCTCGCTGAACCCATGAACTTAACAGATGCCTCATTCAAAGGACGGACCAAGACTCGCCATTTCATGTGAAACTCAGACATATTATAGAATCTAAACAAACATCATAGCAGCTATATATTACATAAAGAAATAATGTTGTGTACACACATATTTTGACATTTTTTACGGATTTCCCCGTTTTCATTTTCTCTAAACTCATCAAGAAAACAAAAAACTTTTTTCTCGGGGGTGTAAAATGCTTACACTCTAGTTTTTCCAAACGTGTTATGGGTCTGTAATGAGCTTTCTGAAGAAGCTGCTCTGAAAAACAAACAAACATGGATTAAAACTTTTCGCAAAATAAGCAGTTTCTGTAGAGAGACTTCAGAATCTCCAAGAAAGGAGTGACCTCTATTTTGAAAATGTAATAGGGCAATAGACAAAGGATATTATCAAGGTTAGTACTTAAAGTAATAGTATTATGGCTGGGGAGTGAGGTGCAGACAGACAGACAGACAGACAGACAGACAGACAGACAGACAGACAGACAGACAGACAGACAGACAGACAGACAGACAGACAGACGGATGGATGGATAGACAAACAGGCAAGCAAACAGAGACAGTAACAGAGAGCCAGAGAGTGAGGTGGAAAGAATGAAGGGGAGGGGGGAGGGCTGAGAGACTGAGAGGGGGCAAACTGAAAGACAATAATTAGAGAGAGGGGAGAAATAGAGAGAGA
>NW_004798153.1:283405-285120 GCF_000002075.1 Aplysia californica
GGGGAAGGGGGAAGGGGTAGTGGCAATGAACTCTCTATGTAAGCCGACTTCAGCTGTAATCGTGTAAAAAGCAAACAGCTAGGCGGTAAGTAAGATTATATAATAATCTAAAAAGCAACATACAATTTTTTTAAAGCAAATTTAAACAAAAACAAAAAGGAGCACACATGCACGCCAAGCAATGTAGTTGAAAACCCTTTTTGGGATTTTGATAGGTGTGAGGGGTAGGGGTGGATGGTGATGGGGAGGGGGTATGTATCTCTGAAGAGTGTCCTTGAAAAGGACAAGATGACCCTTTCCCTTAAGCGTACTGCTCTTGGAGACAAGTTCTGAAGTGCAGTTTTTGTGTTATTATGGCGTAGAGTGATGTAACGTCTTCTTGTAAAAATAGAATATTAGCAAAGGGAATAAGAGGAGCAGTCTTTTACTGAGGGTGTGGATACACGCAGAAGTCTTGACGCACAGATAATTCTGGTCAAGGTAGATGAGTATTTCTTGTTTTCATCTGACGTAGGGCAAATGAAGAAGCTTTGAAGTGATACAAAATATAAGCTTAACTCTATATTACTTCCCCAAAAGTGACGAGTGCCCGATTCTACCGTGACGTAAGACATTTTTTCGTAAAGTGGAATAAGGTGCTAGTTATATTTGGGGGGCGTATAGAATTATTGGTATCATCTCAAAGCCTGTTCGTTTATCTTTCTTTAGATGAAAAATATACCCGTCTATCTTGAATATAAGTAGGGCCTAAAGATATTTGCACTTGAAGGGGGTGGGGGTCGCTTGGTGTCCGAGAAAATGGCCACCATATTGTGGTGACTTCCAAAGTTTAATGTACTTGGTAGCTGAAATGTTACGTGTCGTGTGCCTTTCATTAACGTTTTCTCCAGTAAAATCCACACAAAAACGTTGTTTTTTCAATTGACATAAAAGGTGTTGAGCCTATTTAACAAAATCAATAAAAATTGTTCAAAAATGCCCAGTAGAGGAATCGAACCAGTGCTGTCCGCTCCATAGTCCAGCTTGATAGTTATAGCAAAGATAATGAAACGTCCTATTTCTGAGCTTGAATTGACGAGACTTACTCAATGGCAATCCCCAAAGAAAGCTCATCTGTATGACATGTTACCAACATCGCCTGCCAATACTGCCCTGAGCTGACAAAACGCCTTTTTTTCATTTTTGGTGCCATTTTAAAAAAATGGTTACGCTGACAAAATGCCTTTTTATTTCGAAACTGTAGTGAATAAGGAAAAGGTGTTTTGTTAGCCTACGGCACAGTATGCGTCAGCCTCGACTCAATGGTCTTTGGGTGGCTGGCAGGTGCTCTTGTGTGGTTTGCTCTGTCTTTCCTATCAAACAGCTATCGTCCTTATCTCTCCTCCTTCTTTTTTATGTTTGTTACTCCCCTTTAATACCTCTGATCTCCGGCACTTCTATGACCTTATTGTGTTGCAAGTGCCATGTAAAACACTTATTAAAACTGAACGGACTCAATGACCTCTCGGTAACAGGAGCTCCCAAGTCAGCTAGTTAGGTTAACTAAGAGCAGTGCCGTTTTATCAGCACATCATCTTGCCCTTTAGCTGAACCCAGCAGCGGGGAAAACTCGTGATCATTTCTGTAAGTAGAAACTTCTTGAGTCGGAGAGAGGGATGGGAGACAGAGAAGGAGAGAGGAAGGGAGTGTGTATGTGTGTGTGTGTGTGTGTGTGT
>NW_004798153.1:285323-286782 GCF_000002075.1 Aplysia californica
AGAGAGAGAGAGAGAGAGAGAGAGACAGAGAGACAGACAAACACACACAGACAGACAGACAGACAGACAGACAGACAGACAGACAGACAGACAGACAGACCTAATGAAGGCCTTCCGTAAGCATAAGTTTGCCAGGCTGAAATAGGATCCTGTAAGAAGGGAGAGAGAGGGTCATGGGAAAGTTAAGGCAACGATTGGCAGCTAGGCCTAGACACAACTGCCAGAATATTTCAACCTGGTATGCAGGCCATTTAAAATTGTGTCTCGACGCGGCAAAACCAGGCTCTCGTCAACATTTGGGTACATATTAAAATATGGAGTTAATGGTATTGTCTTAAACTTGTTAATTTTCCTTGCTTTTAATGGAAATAGTACCAGTCTATCTTGAATAAATACATTATATGTTTTTCGTTTGAAGGAGGTGGGCGCGCGCTCATATGACCTTAGCAGTTGCGAGCGCCGTAAAACCTTATACTACTACTACTAGAAGGAGGTGGAGTCACCTGATGTCAGATGTAACTTTAGCGAGAAAATTGCCGCCAAAGTGCACCGACTTCAAAAGATCGATTGATTTTGGAAACTGCAAATTTACAATAGTTGTGCCTTTGGTCAAAGTTTTTATGTAAAATCTACACTGGAATGTAATTTTAATCGGGCACAAAAGGTTGGTGGTTGGAGGGTGCTCTGGTGTGGATTGCTTCTTCTTTCCTATCAAACATCTATCGTTCTTATCTCCCCTTCTTCTTTTTTAATGTTTGTTACTCTCTTGTAACACCTCTAATCTTCTGGCGCCCATATGACCTTGTGCAGTTGCGAGAGCCGTAAAACCTCTACTAAAACTAATTAAAGGATACAAAAGGAGCTAGCGAACTGAAAAATACCGGTAACTTTGATTTTATTATTAAATTGACGAACGCCTGATTTCACCACGATACAGCACTGAAATATAATAACTCTGAAACGAACTCAAACGTGGATAATTATGATTTATTAAAAGAGAGATTCAAGCTTACATGTGGGAGTGAAAAATAAAGCAAACAAAACAAACAAAACAGGCTTACTTCGCCGAGTTGAAGTCGCTCAAGGGAATCGTAAAAGTCGTTTTCAATTAAGTTGCTACGCGTTCAAACTTTTTCATAAATGAAAAGCGTCTTTATCACAATTGATTTCAGTTTTTGAAAACATGTTTCCGCTTGAATGTGAACTCACTCAAAGTGAATTAAAAACGTCCTTACTTATTTTCAAGAAGCAGAGAAACTATACTATTATTTATCTCACTTTATCCATTTGCCTTTAGGTGCTACTGCATATTCCCTGTGCTGGGTAGGCTTTCTTTTCTAATTACATGCATTTAATTCATTGCTATGTTTCTCTCGCACGGGTTTAGTTTACCCAGTAATACAGACAGACCAAACAGCCCGAACTGAATTGAAAACGAACGATCATAAATTGATTTTTT
>NW_004798154.1:0-1754 GCF_000002075.1 Aplysia californica
TGCACTTAGGCGCTTTGCCGTCGCATGCAGAAGACCTGAGTTCAATTCCCATGTGGGGAGAATTGTTTTATCGAGTTCATTGATTCTTCTGATAGGACGTTGTATTCCTCTCAACCTGCGTTGGTCCTCACTCTCGGGGTCGCAATCCGCCTCCTAAATTATACTAATTTTGTCGATAGAGATGTTAAAACACATACAGACCAACACACCTACACACCTACACTTTCGCTCAATGAGGATGCGTATTTTGTACGTCTAAAGACGTGTTGTTGTTTGTTTACTGTTATTATGTTTTGATTTGGCGGGGGGTGGGGGGAGGCACGTTTTAAAAGAGGCATAACCTACTTTTATTCATCATCATCATCATCATCATCATCATCATCATCATCATCATCATCATCACCATCATCATCATCATCATCATCCGGTGCCTTGCCGACTGGTGTGGATGATTATGGACCTCAATTTGTCTTGCGTTGCAGCAATGGTCTCTGTCGTTCTCGCTGCTCCCAGCCATGTTGTCAAGTGTTCAGTATCTTTCCCCTCTCTCTGCCTCTGCCTCCCTTTCCATCAAACGTGCCTGTTAATATTCTCCAATGCTTCTCTCCGCATTGTGTGTTCAATGAAATTTGCCCGTCGCTTTCGTATAATATTCGTCATAAGCTGTCGCCTGCAATTTGCTTCAACCAATCCTTATTCATAATGGTTTTTAAATTCTGCTTCCTTTATCTGAAAGTTTAAAAGACAGGCACCAACATATATCTTATCTATGAAATAAGCCAATCCGTGTTTCTGATTTGTATCTAATGATTCAAAACGAGCAGCATTATTATCTTTGGTCTGCTGGTGGTAGGACATATATTATGTGTCCATTACATGGACAAAGAGTTAAAAGCAGTTGGCAGATTTGTTGGAATCTATAAAAACTGCAACCACATACAATGCCACCCTCCAGGAACAGACTGAAAGTATTTAATGGCCACTTAATCCTTTCGCCAAATAGCCACATTTCTTGCTTTGTGATAAGGCGCAATATTAATTTTGTTATTTGCATACTACTCTGACTGTTAAAAATGGAGCACAAAAAAAAGAAATACGTGCTAAAAAGCAGAGGCTCAACGCATCAAAATGTCTGCTGTGATTCATGTTGAATATGATCTGGTCGAAGCCTGCAGTTCTGTTTTGGGGATTTTTAAATTTTTAAATTTTAAAAAAAATTGAGGGGGGGTGGAAAGGGGGGTTATTGTTGCTTCTTTTTTATAGAAAGTGTGTTTGTTTGTTTGGTTGGGTTTTTTGGGGGGTTTTTTGGGGGGGGGGTGTTGCTGCCGAACGCAAAGGACCTATTCGTTCAAATTATCATTTGCAAGCAATAAAATCGCACTTATGCTGTTCAACAGCCCTGGATTCTCTCCCTGGATAAAAGACAACTGAAATATAAAAGAAAAACGAACCGTCTTCTTCTAGGGCCTTGTAAAACGCTTAAGGCACTAAAACCCCACGATCAAAACTCCAGCTAGTCGCTCCTTCGTTTCATTAAAGTAAACGTTAGAACTGATGAATTGCCCTGGGCCTGCACCGCCAACAATAATCCCGGCGATTTACCAGGAATATGCGCGGCTTTAAATCTCCTGCTTCTTTCTCAAAGCTGGTGAAGAACAGCATGTAATGAGGACACAAAATGACGTGGAAAACCTTCACCTTTTTATTGGTCTATTTTTGTTTTGTTTTGTTTTGCCAGTTTGGTTGTTGGGGGG
>NW_004798154.1:2628-4497 GCF_000002075.1 Aplysia californica
GTGTTTGTGTGAGTGTGTGTGTATGTGTGCTTGTGTGTGTGTGTGTGTGTGTGTTTGTGTGAGTGTGTGTGTGTATGTGTGCTTGTGTGTGTGTGTGAGTGTGTGTTTGTGTGTGTGTGTGTGTGTGTGTGTGTGTGTGTTTGTGTGAGTGTGTGTGTATGTGTGCTTGTGTGTGTGTGTGTTGTTGTTTTTTTCGGGTTTTATTTTGGTTTAATTTTGGTTTGTGTTTTTCTGATCATTGCTTCAGGGGTTTTCTTTCGGCGGTTTTATTGGCAGGGAAAATTCTTACGCTTGTACATTTTGATATTAAATATGTCGTTAGTTATTTGTCTTCGTTGCGTCTTTTTAGATGAGTGGGTGCTTGACGGGTGCTCTGGCGTGGTTTGCTCCTTCTTTCCTATCAAACGTCTATCATCCTGATCCTCCCCCTCCTTGTTTGTCTTTGTTACTCTCTTGTAACACCTCTAATTTTCGGCACTTATATGACCTTATTGTGTTGCAAGTCCCGTAAAACTCTAACTAGATGTGTCAAGATGGGCAAAGGGGTTTTGCATATCCCATCAGAAAGAACAGTTTGCATTGTCTTATACGACAATTTATATTTTTGTATCTCGACACATAAAAAAGTCACAGATATCTCAGTAACAGTACAGCGTTCACAACTAATTGCCTCATGAATATAGGAAGACAATGCCTTCAAGGTTGGATCATGATCTCGGAGTGTCACATAAAATGTGATTAAGATCAGAGACCCAAAATAACAATGTCTCCCTCCCCCCTCCCCCTCCCCTTCTTTTTCCCCAACGTTTTCACCTCTTTTTTATTTCTTTTCTTTTCATGTATCCTCTCCATCCCTATCTGTCGGCTACTGATAGTTATCATGACGGAATGAATTGCACAAATCGGTTTTTTTTCTTTCATCACCTTTACTTGTGGGTGTAAATGCCTGATGAGTTAAGGGCTTTCGTGACATGCACTCTATGAAATATAAAAGCACATCTGTTCCCGTAAGGTGAGATATTGAAATCAGTACGCCTTTGCTGAATTCCAAGCTAGGCGGATAATAAATAGATCGGTTATAAGAGAACTGCTTATTGCGTCATTTTCTTCGTTCTTTTGTGTCAGAAAGGATGCTTTCACGTCAGTCGTCCTGCTGTTTTATCTTGTCTTAGGAAGCCATTGTACTTCTTCTGGTCTGGTTGTCTTTTGACTTCGTGTCTACTTAAGTGATAGTTCATTTTCTTTTTTGTGTCTGTTGACTATGTATGAAACAATGCTGTATTGTGGGCATTGAGACTGAGAGCTGTCATTTTCTCGGATTTGCCCAGAATGGGGATTGGGAAGGGGAGGGGGGTGCGCGTGTGTAATAATAGTAATGACTTTTCTGTCTGTATAGTTTCGCTGATCTCATTCGCGTGCGTGTTTGGCGGGTGCTTTTTTGTGGTTTACTCTTCTTTCATAACAAACGCCTATTGTTCTTATCTCTCCTTCATCTTTTTTGTAGGTGGTTGGCGGGTGTTCTGGTGTTGTTTGCTTCTTCTTTCCTATCAAACATCTATCGTCTTTATCTCCCCTCCTTCTTTTGTTGTGATTTTTACTCTCTTGTAACACCTCTAATCTTCGGCACTTATATGACCTTGTTGTTTTGCAAGTGCCGTAAAACACTTACTTTTTTTTTTAATCATTTTGTTGGTGCCTCCCAAGTTGCACCTCTAATCTCCGACCATAAAATTACATGATATATTACCTAATTTTGCTGCAAGTACTGTAAACCTATTAATAAAAACTAAAAAAGAAAACCAAGCAAAACAAAACAAAAACCACAAGAACAACAACCAAAGTTGTGCGCTCCGAGTGCCCGTAGGGTGG
>NW_004798154.1:5213-6396 GCF_000002075.1 Aplysia californica
GGAAGGTGTCTGTCATTATTACGCTTTTTTTTTGGATTTTTTTTTGTCTGGGTTTTGTTGTTGTTGCTGATGCTTTATGTTTTAATGGGATGTAGAAATGTGTGGGACAGACATAAAAGGGAAGACCAACGAGGAAGAAGAGGATCGATATGTTATAGTAGTTTTTGATTTAAATTATAAGAAAAAATTCAACCTTCTTTGCCACGGAAATAAATTGTTTCATAGGACAAGTCTGAAAAACAAATAGCAACAATTCAATGTCTTTATCTGATGTTCTCTCTGCAAAATAGTCGTCGTTGTTTTTTTAACTTTTCTGAAAAAAACAGTGGATGTATATTATGTAATAATATTTTTGTCCCTTTTACAATGGAAATGATCAGTCTACCGTGTATTAACAACGTCTGTGGTGGAGAATCTCTATCGATTTGATAAGGTTCCATATGAAAAAGAAAGGTTCCATGTGAAAAAGAAAAGAGAAAATAGTCTGTACCATGGGCTGGGCATTACATTGAATTGCCATAGACGACGAAACCAAAAAAAAAAAAGGTTGGGGGGGGGGGGGGGGTGGAAACGAGCTGTGTTATTTCTGGACCTGTCAGGGGGGGGGGGGGGGGGGGGTGGAAACGAGCTGTGTTATTTCTGGACACTGTCAGGGCAGGACGAGTCGAGCATGTTTGAGCTGATGAGTCATCGTGAGAACATCATATGTGAGACAACGTGGTGAAAACAGGCGCTCGTCAAAATAATTAAATCGAAGAAACCAGCAATTTTTACAGTTTTGTTTTAACGTTGGGCAATTCTTAAAGACTTTTCTTCTTTTTTTTTCTTTTTTGGGGGGGCTTAACACTTTTTATATCCATTTAAAAACACATTTCTGTAGGGGGGGGGGAGTAACGGAAAAACGTTGATTAAAGGCATACAGCATATACATTTACAGTTTCAAAAAGACTCTCAAGCTTTGGAAGTCACCAAACTCTGGTGGTCATTTTCTCCCTAATTTTACTTTTGAAACCAGGCGACTACATCACCTTCCATCACAACTATCTCAAGTTCTATTCAGGATAAATGGACAGTTGTTTGGGTTTTTTTCATTAAAATATTGACAAACAAAGAAGCTTCAAGATGATAGCAATAACTCCTCATGCCCATAAACTGACGAGTGCCTGAATCCTCCTCGTCGTGA
>NW_004798154.1:9512-10843 GCF_000002075.1 Aplysia californica
TGTTTGTGTGTGTGTGTGTGTGTGTGGGCTTCCCAGTACTCGGGCAAACAGACGAACTAACCAACTAACTAACTAACAAAAAACAAGCTCACTAATAAACAAACGAACAATCCAACAAACAGTGGTTTTCTCAAGTTCTGAGAATTGACCATTACAACAGATTTTCGCCATGTGTTTCTGCAATGATTGATTCGGTTCGCCGGGCGACCAAGTTTCTTCATTTGATACCCTATTTGAATGAATTACTGTGTGCTGAAGCGTGTCATTGAGGTGTGTGATTGGGGCGTGTGATTGAGGTGGTGAGCGAAATCGAAACTATGTCGGCTGGGAACATTTTGCATTCAGCTCTGTCTAATAAAATCAATATCCGTCTTTCTCACAGCAGCTCTGGACTGGTGATTACACCGCTCACTATAAACGTATCCGGAGGGGGGAGGGGGGTGCAAGATCTATGCACAAAAACTGTTCTTAATTAACACTCCTTTTCAAGTCGGACTTATATTAATTTGTATATCATGGGATATATAAGGTGACAGTCCTTCTTACGTATTGGACTGTTCAGGTACTGTTTTATGCGTCTGTG
Source organism: Aplysia californica (assembly GCF_000002075.1). NCBI lineage: Eukaryota > Metazoa > Mollusca > Gastropoda > Aplysiida > Aplysiidae > Aplysia > Aplysia californica. Next base: position 10,096 of record NW_004798154.1, read on the forward strand.
CGTCGTTTTTCAGTAATTGTGAGGCAGCGTGGTGGAATCAGGCTCTCGTCAAAATAATCAAAATGAAGAAACTTGCATTTTTCTGCAGGTTTGAGAATTTTTATCAAAATTTTGTTATTTGGCTCAACACCTTTCATGCCCATTAAATTACTCTTTTCTTGGTGGATTTTTCTGAAAAAACGATAGAGGGCACAAAAAATTTTAATTTTCAGTTACCACGGACTCTTAAGCTTAAGAAAAAACTAATCTTTGCGGTCATTTTCTCACTAATTGTACTTCTGAAAATAGGTGACCCCCACCCCCTTCATTCACAAATATCTCGACTTGTATTCAAGATAACTGGATATTTTTTTCATTCAAAATAAAGACAAGTAAACAAGCATTAAGATGACACCAATAACTCGACATGCCCAAATGTTGACGAGAGCCTGATTCAACCACGCTGCCTCACAATTTTAACTGTTGGTGAGAGGATGCGATTTGTGATTTGTGTTTTTTCCTTGATGACTATATGAGTACTAGTAAAGTCTTGGATATAGTGTGAATGTAAGCCTACAACACATTTGATGATGTAGTTTATTATTTCCTTTTTCTTCTCTCCAGGGAGGTAACTCACTACCCACTGCTCCGTAGATTGTACAGACTATACAGGTAAGAGACGCCCATATTAAAACTGTAACGTTATTTAAGCTATAAGACCTCCGGATTCAACGTCCATAATGTTTGGGGTCAAACCAAAAAGGCGGAG
>NW_004798154.1:11038-13953 GCF_000002075.1 Aplysia californica
AGAGAGAGAGAGAGAGAGAGAGAGAGAGAGAGAATGCTTACGGTGCAGGGTTGTCTTAACACGTATTCACTAATTATGTCCTGTCTTACATGTAAGCGTGAGTGCACCCAACCTTTTTAACATCCACTGCCATGGTAACCGACCAAGACAAATTTCTCCCTGTGAGAGTAATAAGATTGGCATTGGCATTGTAACAGTGCACCCCTGTGGTCAAGAGGAAACGACAACTTTATTGAAATAGGACAAGAATTAATAAAAAGTCTTTACTTTCTCCACTCTGCCTGTTTGAAATTTCCCTGGTCACTGATACCATAATCAGTAGGGTCAAAACTTACATTAGCAGCGCACAAGACACATAGTCACGCCTAGATCTGTTCTGTAGGATCTTCCCAGTTGAACACAGGAGACGTGTGGGTGGTTGACGGGTGCTCTGGTGTGGTTTGCTCCTTTCCTATCAAACATCTGTCGTTCTTTTCTCCCTCCGTCTTTCTTTATGTTTGTTACTCTCTTGTAACACATCTATTCTTCGGCACGTATATGACCTTATTGAGTTGCAAGTGTCGTAAAACACTTACTTAAACTAAACTAAAAGCAGGGGACGTGGGTTCCATACCTGAGTTGGGATTTGGGAAGTTATTTTATTGGGTGCCTCTTGCGCTATGGGATGTGTATTCGGGACACACTGGCACTCCTACATCAGTGGTTTTTGTCAGCCTTTGAGAGCCAGCACCAAGTCTTTGAGCGGATGGTTGGAGAGTGCTACTGTTAGGTCCTACTTCTTTACTTTTCCACCGTTGTTTATGTCTATCTTTTCTTTTCATATTGAATTTTAATTATAGTAATATATCAATTAAATTTTTATATATACCTGCATGGGTTTTTGCGGCCCTGTACAGCCCAAACGAAAATTCCCTCTGGTATAATCAAGTATTATCTTATCACTTTTTCCCAGCACTAAATGACCATTATCATGTCTATGTGCTTCTCTTTACTCTAACAAAAACAAGCTGCCACTTTTGCCACCTTAAGAGGCTACGGTTTTGATACCATCCCCGTACACATTGTATTTCTAAGCGGACCGTTGATATTATTAAGGGGGGGGAGGGGGAGTGTTGCTTGGTGCAGTTAATCAAACCCCACCAGCTGCTGACTGAAAGATTGGATTGGGTGGCTCTGTGGGTCATGAATATTCCATTGCCCTGGCATGACCACGTTCTCTTCCCTACTGTCAGTCTGTCTCTTTCTCTGTCTTTGTTTTTCTGTCTGTTTGTCTCTCTGTCTGTCTGTCGGTGTGTCTGTCTATCTGTCTGCCTGTCTGAGAGTGTCTGTATGCCTGTGTGTCTGTATATATATATTTATCTATCTATCTATCTATCTATCTATCTATCTATCTATCTATCTATCTATCTATCTATCTATCTATCTGTCTGTCTAGCAGTGTAGCTATCTGTCCATCTCCATGCCTATTATTTATTTCTCTACACTTCTATCCCTTGTGTGTGTTTATGTGTGTGTGTGGGGGAGGGGGGGGGGCTTGCTTCCTTCAATGAAATATCTTGTTCATTTATGTTGCTATTGTTCTATGCGGGGAAACTTCCCTCAAAATCTTTGGAATAGGCGGTTACTGGGCAATCGGTTTTAAGTCTGTATACTTCCTACTGCACTGTATACTTCCCAAGATGTTGAGATTGGTTCAGAATTCTACCAGGTCTGCTGGAGTAACAATGTAAATTGTAACGGAGTGTCTACGTACTCGATATCCGGGCACCAAGTCTCAGTGTCTATGTACACGGTAACCGGAATGAATAGAAATCAATATTAAATTGTCCTGTGCTGTAACTTGCTGAAAAAAAGAGTCATACAAGCGTCTTGCCGAGCTCGCCTTCGTGACCGGTCAGTGAACCTGTTCGTGCGCATCCCATTGTGAGTACCGGTTGGGGTCACCAAAGTTCATTTAAAGTCTGTGCGCTTCGAAGTATAGGGCTCCGGAATGGGGAATTATGGATTTTTTTTTAAGGTACAGTCGGGGGAGGGCTGGGGATGAAGGTAACACCAGATGACAAAAACTGAACTTGGGAGTTCTGAATAGCCCGGTTACCGTGTACGTGACCTTGAGACTACGTGCCCGGTTGTCGGTTACCGTGTACGTAGACACGGAGGCTAGGTGCCCGGTTACCGTGTACGTAGACACTCCGAAATTGTAAAGCACATTGGGCTTGCTGTTGAGCAGGATTTTGCACTATACAAATGCTATCTGTTACCTGTTATTTAATTAGTCTGCTACTTCGGCTTCTTAAATGTTTCTACTTTATCTACTGGCCCCTGGTGGAGTGTGGCTCTAATTCTACTTTATCGCTCATAATGACATGAGCATAACTACATACATTATTTGTTTTTACTTTTGATGAGCCGTTGAACTGTGGCGTCGGAAGTCTCGTGGTTAGACTACCGGACTCATGATCGTGAGGTTGCAGGTTCGGGGGTTCGAGCCCCAGGCCCGACGTTGTGTCCTTGGGAAAGCCACTTTACACAAATTTTCCCCACTTTACCCAGGCGAGAATGAGTATCCTTCCATTGCTAGTAAAAGATCTTGTCAGTATGTTAGTTTTTTAGCGCCTATAAAATATGACATCGTGGGCTGTATGCGATTATTTAATTTCAGAATGCCTTCAGGTCTGCTGGGGTAATAAGATTAGATGTTAAAGCGCACAGATCTTGCTATTGAGAGGGAGTGTGCGTTATACAAATATTTTCTTACTCTTCTGATGCCACTTATTCTTTATAATATTAAAATGTTCTGTTCGGCTATTACCTCTTCTAAATCGCTGCCTCTGTCACAAGGTACACTTATTGCTGTATTTTTAATTTCTCTAATGCCCTCTCCCTTCCTCCCTCCCTCCCTCTCCCTCCCCCCC
>NW_004798154.1:18335-20058 GCF_000002075.1 Aplysia californica
TCGCTTTAGCAAAATCCGGATAATATTATTTTGTTAATGCACCTCTATGGCAAATTTGTTATGAATCGCTTCGGCAAATGGGTTCGAACCACTTCGACAAATTAAATGGATTGGGTGCACCCACTTCGGCAAACGGGTTAGGAAAGAAAATTACAAGTCTGAATTCGGAAAATGTTTCATTGAGAATTATCCGGTTATCCGTATGGGTTATCCGGATTCTGCCATCCACTATTGCCAATTGATAGGAATCGACTTTGGATCAAAGCTAAAAGTCCCATTGACGGGTGCCCATTGGCAAATAGCATGATCAAACGGAGTCGGGTCATGTCGATTAACAGCGGCACCAGTACAAACTATAACAAAGTGGCCTCTGCTTTATCAGACTGACGTGAAAGTCCATCAAGGCCTATAGCATTCCCTGTGCGAATAAAAGATCTGACCCCACTTTGCGGAATAGCTTTCTCATTGACTGTTTGCATCAGACGTATAATTAGAGTCTGATAGCTTTAAATCTATATTTTAAATGTAGGTGCTTTTCGCCCCATGGCACAATTTAGATTAAGTAGGAGGCAGGCATCTGATCATGTCTGTCAAGGCCTACCCGGGCTAAGAGGGGTACAGCGTATCAGCAGAAAGACGGAGATACTCGATAAAATTCTCCACGGTGGCGAATCGAACTCGAGTCTCCTGCTTGCGACAAATGAGCTTCTAACCACTGCACTACATACGCCAGTCTGAAGACAGTGAAGTCGAGCAGAGACAATGGAGAGACGAGAGGAAAAGAAGGGACGAGGGGATGAGACATCTAAACAACTGCGCTGAGATATCAAAGAGGAAGCTGTTTTGTTTGAGAACGGGCCGATAATCAATTCTTGCTCTACACCCTGATCAGAGCATAGAGGCGTCCAGGCAGGGAATAACAACTGGATCACAGTTTTTCTCGGATTAAGCTGAATTTATTACTTTATTTTAATAGACTATTTAATTTCCGTCAGCCAGTTATCGGCAAAGCGGTGTAAATATCCTAGACTTGCAAGCGAAGTTTATGGTCGGATTAGAAGCCTTAGTATTTCGTACGAAGTAGACCTACAGATGAATGAAGGAGTTTGGGGGCGGGGTTCAATGTAGAACTGTTATCTCTATATTTTACTCGACCATTTTAGTCAGATTTAAATTGTGTTGATGAGGTTGGTAAAAACACGCACATTAATACTCTTTTAAAGTCCGCCCCCTTTTTATCATGGTAACTAATAAAGAAAATATCGAAACTTACTAACTTGGTGCTATAATCAGATTAAGTTTTACTATACTCTTTGCGGCGCACAGAACAGATTAATGAAATTGAGTTTCCCTTCAAATGATATTGGTATTTTCCTATCCCATAACGGTCAATGTGTTACGTTACATATAACCCAACGTATAGCCACTTTACAAGTGAAGACGCAGAATGTCTGATATATTAGCCTATCCCAGTCCATGTTCTTTTTTCAACGACGTGTTGATTTGCCAGAAAGAGTAAATACAATTCTTATTATGGGTGCCAAGAAAAAAATGTATCCAAAGAAAAGTGTGCTGCTTAGGAATATTTACCTACGTTTTGTATGAGGCGCTTGACTTAAACTTTGGGCTGAAAGTTTGTTGTGCTTTTGTTTGGTTTTGTGTGTTTTTTGTGTGTGTTTTTTGTGTGTGTTTTTTGTGTGTGTTTTTTGTGTGTGTGTGGTTG
>NW_004798154.1:29936-41781 GCF_000002075.1 Aplysia californica
GGGGGGGGGTAAGTTAAGGTTCAATGTTTGTGAATTTATCCCTCGAATTTGATGAGCTTTTGGTAAGGAATTGTCGATGCAGCATTATTAGCATCTTACTGAATCGATAACAACAACAACACTGGATCGATTAGCATCTTACTTAAAGTACTTACTTATTTACTTTTTCTGTCCTTTTGTCTCTCAAGATGTCGAGAGAATATGTCAGGTTATAAATCTAGTCTTCGTTGTACTGAAATATCCTTGTGGGAAAGGCTGAGGAAAGTTGTGGTGCCTTGGCTTTGCTGGTTCAGTCGTGGGCGCCGGTGTCCTCCCCATTATTGTTTGAATTAAGAATATTTGAAAAAAGGTGAAATGGTATAGGTTTAACGCCCGTATCAACACATATTAGGTTATTATTTAAAAGGTGGGACCTTCGAGTTAAACGACCATCTCCGAAAGGACCAAACATCTATATATCGTCTTTATCTCCCCATCTTCTTTATTGTTTGTTACTCTCTTGTAACGCCTCAAATCTTCGACACTTATATGACCTTATTGTGTTGCAAGTGCCATAAACTCTTACTAAAACCCCAAAAAATTCAAACTTCATCCAATCTACTCCCCAGGCTGGTCTGTATGAGCAGTGACCATGCGCGTGTCCTTGAAGCGCGGGCTGCAGTGGGTGTGTGCACTGGTCTTGCTCCAACTGGCCGTGTACTACTGGTCAGTGTCGGTCAAACGGTCCAGGAAAGCTAGGCTCATCAAGCCACACAAGTACCTCAAGCCGCTCCGTGGTGATGACGGCGTGTGCTCTTTTAAGGTAACAACTATAGTGTAGTATGGTAAACATGTGTGTGTGGGTGGTTGGCAGGTGCTCTGATGTGGTTTGCTGCTTCTTTCCTATCGAACATCTATCATCCTTATCTCCCCTTCTTCTTTTTTTGTTTGTTACTCTCTTGTAACACCTCTAATCTTTTGGCGCTCATATGACCTTATGCAGTTGCGAGCGCCGTAATACTTCTTCTAAAACTAAACTAAACATGTGTGTTTATGTGTATTATGCGTGTATACAATTTAAATATTATTCTCTCCCTCTATCTATCTATCTCTATCTCTATCTCTATCTATTTCTCTCTTTCTCACACACACACACACACACACACACACACACACACACACACACACACACACGCACACACACACACACTCTCTCTCTATCTCTCTCTCTCTCTCTCTATCTCTCTCTCTCTCTCTCTCTCTTGCTCTATCTATCTATCTATGTGACATACATATATGCATAATATAATATATATATACTATATTATATATATATATATATATATATATATATATATATATATATGTATATATATATGACTTATAGACTTATGAATGTAATGGGGGGATGTTGTCCGTCTGTCTGTCTGTTTGTCTGTCTGTCTGTCTGTCTGTCTGTCTGTCTGACTGTCTGTCTGTTTGTCTGCCTGTCCGTCTGTCTGTGTGTGACATTTTGACTCCGCTGCTTTCTCTCCTAAGTGTTTCTCTTCGCGGGAAAACACTTGGGAATCGCACGGAGCCGTTGACACGACCTGTCCTTCTGTCCCTCTATCCTTCTATCCCTCTGCCCCTCTATCCCTCTATCCTTCTGTCTCTCGCTGTCCCTCTCTGTCCCTCTATCCTTCTATCCCTCTGTTCCTCTATCCTTCTGCCCCTCTCTGTCCCTCTCTGTCCCTCTACCCTTCTGTCCCTCTATCCTTCTGTCTCTCTGTCCCTCTGTCCGTCTCTCCTTCTGTCCCCCTGTCCCCCTCTGTCCATGTGTGTCATGACTGGTCCCAGCGCCGTCCCTTCACTCAAAGAGAGGGGAGGAGTCGATGAACCCGGGACAAAATTGCCGTCCGTGTCTAATCAACTCTCATTCCCCCCTCCTCTTCGCTGCCCTTCCCCTTTGCTTCCCGTCCCCTCTCCTTCGCCTCCCCTTCCTCTCCCTTTCGCCCCCCCCTCTCTCCATCGCCTCTCCCTTTCACCTTCTCTATGATTGGGGTGCCGAGTGTCATGCCTTCGGTACAAGGGTCAATCTTAAGACAGCTTCACTTCCAACAAATCAGATCCGTATTATCGGATCCTTTCAGAGACAAGAAAACACACACACACACACACACACACACACACACACACACACACACACACACACACACACACACACACACACACACACACACGCTCACACACATTCGAAGAAACAGAATCGATTAGATCGAAGTTAAATTAATTGCGCACAGCATTGTTGATTATAGGTCCCTCTGAATATCGTTCGATACTAATGTTTTTGTGTAAAAAAATAAAAAGTCTAACCTCTTGCCAATAACCTTGTGCTGTTGCAAGCGCCATAAAACTCTTACTTAACAGTCCGATCTGCTTTTATAATCGCCTGTCCCAGACAATCACCTGTACGAATGGACACTTTCCATTTTCTTTCTTGCGTTTTTTTTTTTTAATAATAAAATGGCACTGTCCAAGAGCACCACCTGCCTAAGGTGACCACTTTTCCTCGACAATGGGTAGTTGCACTGGACAAGTCCGACTGTCCACCCCACCCCCTCCCCACCTCACATACACTTTTTCTAGTTTCCGACGCGCGAAACGAAGTAATAATTACCCTCATGAGTTTTTTCCTCTAATCAATCCATATTGAGGAACGTCGGTTGCCTGGTGGTTAGGCCACCGGGCTCGTAGTCGTGAGATTGCGTGTTCGGGGGTTTCGAGCCTCAGCTTGGTCCGACGTTATGTCCTTGAGAAAGGCACTTGACACGAAATTCCTGTTTGATTCAGTCTTTTCGGAAATGGACGTTAAACCTGGGAGGTCCCGCCTCTTGAATAACTGTGTTGATACGCGCATTGTACCCATACCATTTCACCATTTCCAATTCACATTGTTAGCAATCCAACTTTTGGGAAATGAGAACAGTATTTTGACCTAAGAAAGACAAAATAAAAATGCTCTTGCTTATCATATACTGTACTGAGACCATAGATCTTTATGCCATAAAATCTAATGCCTAAATCATGCTCTCTGACGTAATTCCAATTCACTCTCATGGAGCGCACCATTTGACTCAATTTGGAGGCTAAATGAAGAGCTGCGCGCACTGGACTAGAATCTATAGCGGGACTTGTGTGTTTCCCTTCGTTTTGACGCTCGTAATACGCACGATTCGCTGCGAAGTTTTATAAAGAGCAGAGAGCTGTGATCATGACAGTACACAGTCAAGGATATGTGAGGCATCGTGGTGAAATCAAGGCACTGGTCAAAATAATAGAATTAAAGAATCTGGCTTTGGTAATTTTTTCGTACTTTGATTTTATTTTTTTATTTTTTTGACTCAGCATCTTTTATGTCCATTTAGAAACACATTTTCTGTTTGGAATTTACTGGTAAAAAACGTTGATTAAAGCCACAAGGAATATAAATTTGTACTTTCGAAAGATTCTCAAGCTTTAGAAGTCACCAAATTTTGGCGGCCAATTTCTCGCAAATTTTACCTCTGAAACACGGTGACCACCCATCTATTTCAATTGCAAATATCTTGACTTCTATTCAAGAAAAACGAGTATTTCTTTCATCGAAAGCAAGGCAAATGAACAAGCTTTAAGATAATATTAATAAACTCCACATGCTCAAATATTGACGAGCGTTTGATTCCACCGCGCCGAGGCACATATTATGATTCAAGTCTATGACAGAGACCAGTAAAGTCGAACTCCCTTGAAAGCAAAACACAAAAGTTGGTTCCCAATGACGGCTTACTGTCTGTGAATGAACAACTTCAGATAAATCGGACCGTTGTCCTCTCGACTTAACAATGGCGACCCCTGAGTGATTGGTGCGATATTGCCCTGACGCCTGGACCTCCCACTGGCCTGGCCAAAAGATATGAGACCAGGGGGGGGGGGGGAGATGGGAGGGGGGGTGGACTGAGGAATGAGAGGACGGAAGGAACTTACAAGAGCGAGAATTAAAGGCTGGAGGTTACACGCAACCATAATATTGTTATGTATTTGGATAGATAGATAGATAGATAGATAGATAGATAGATAGATAGATAGATAGATAGATAGATAGATAGATAGATAGATACATACATAGATAGATAGATAGATAGATAGAGAAAGAGATATAAATATATATATATAGATACATAGAGAGAGATCTGTGTTTGTGCGTGTGTATGTGTGTGTATGTGTGTGCGTATGTGTGTGTGTGTGTGTGTGTGTGTGTGTGTGTGTGTGTGCGAGAACTTGAGAGACACACATATAGATAAGCAGCCTATCAGACAGACAGACAGACAGACACACAGACAGACAGACAGACAGACAGGAAGGCAGGCAGATGAAAATGTTAGCCAGTCGCCATCCCCTACCCCCCACCCCCTTGCAATTTCTTTCATAATTAATTTTTATCTTGCAAAAATATGGTCTGTTCTTCCTATAAGGCTCCTGACTTTTATACAGAAAGCATTTTTGACTTGACATGATCATCGACAGTTGAAGGCTAACGTTTATTGAAGGGCATAGACTTCAATTAAATCAGAACCAGAACATGTCTGTGTATGTGTGTGTTTGTGTGTGCATGTGTGTGTGTGTGTGTGTGTGTGTGTGTGTGTGTGTGTGTGTGTGTGTGTGTGTGTGCCATATATATAAAGCATCCGAACAGGGTCTGTAAGAGCGGGTGGTTGGAGGGCGCCATTTGTAGGTCCTGCTTCTTCACTTTCCTTCTTTTATTTCTGTCTGTCTTACAGTTTCCAACACTAAATGACCATTGTTGTGTTAATGTTCTTCACTTTACTCAAACCTTGTCCTCAATGAAATGTCCTGTAAACCTGACAAATTGTTAGGATTTGTCTTTTCAAATAATATTGATATTTCTTTTAGTTGTGCCATCCCTTCAATGGTCATCCTCTGAGTGGAATGCTGGTGAGATGTTCCCACGAGAATGTTGGGAGGGGGCGGGGGGGATAAGAATAAATGGTAGGGGAGTCAGAGGAGGGATATTATGAGGTGTGCGTGGTAACTGCAGGTCGCCCGGTTTATTCATGTAGAAAGATAATAGTGTTTTCCAGATCTCTTTACCATTGTTATATAAGCTTGCTGTAGTTGTTGTTGGTAGTGGTGGAGTTATTGTTGTTGTTGTTCTTCTTCTTCTTCTTCTTCTTCTTCTTCTTCTTCTTCTTCTTCTTCTTCTTCTTCTTCTACTCCTTCTCCTTCTCCTTCTCCTTCTCCTTCTCCTTCTCCTTCTCCTTCTCCTTCTTCTTATTATTACCGCTGCTGCTGATATGGTCGTGGGTTACTTATGATTTGTTTTATTTCGTTTTGTTTTGGAGGTTTGTAGCTTTTTGTTTGGGGTGGGGACGTTAGGGGTAGCAGAGGTCAACATACTTTTTACTCAAGGACACTTTCGAGTGACCGCTCGTCTAATAGCTGTTGTCACTTGACATTACTGGGCATGTCTGTGTGAACCAAGGTCACTAACCGCTGGACTCCCTTAGGAGGGTCCAGTACTTGACGACCGCTCTTCAACTCTGGCGTGCCGGGTTTAAATCATTGTTGCGGTGATGGCTGGTGCCTCTAGAAATAAATTATTGATGGTCATTGTTGCAGGTCATTTGTCTCAATCGCTATTGTGTGTGGCCCTCCATCTTGAAGGGTGAAAGATAATTATACGTGGATGGTTGGCGGGTGCTCTGGGGTGGTTTGTTTTTTTCCTTCCTATCAAACATATATCGTCCTGATCTCTCCTCCTTCTTTTTTTATGTTTGTTACTCTCTTCTAACCCCTCTAATCTTCGTCATTTATATGACTTTATTGTGTTGCAAGTGCCGTAATACTCTTACTAAAACTAAAATGCGTATGTATATTATATATATATATATATATATATATATATATATATATATATATATATATATATATATATGTACGTTCACCATTGTAAACCAAATTGCTGTACAGGGGTCAATTAAAATATAATTCATTTATTATTTTATTGTATTATTTAGACTTGCCCAGATGTGAAGCCGGGCATGCTGAACGTTCACTTCGTGCCTCACTCGCACATCGATGTCGGCTGGCTCAAGACTGTAGACCAGTACTATGAGGGCTCATCCAGTAAGTTATTGTAGATTATTGTACAGCGCTTAGTGCTTGCTGTTGAGCGGGGAATTTGCGCTATAGAAACGTTATCTATTATTATTGGTAGTAGTAATAGTAGTAGTAGTAGTAGTAGTATAATTACTGTTGTTGTTAGTTTTATTATTAGTGTTTGTGATTATTACTATTATTATTATTATTACTATTATTGTTATTACTATTATTGTTATTAATATATCATATTACTATTATCGTGTTATTATTATTATTATCATCATTATTATTATTATTATTATTATTATTATTGTTATTGTTATTGTTGTTGTTGTTTGTTGTTGTTGATGTTACCATTACTGTTGTCTTTGTTATTATTATTATTTATTAGTATTTGATGGAGATCCGAATTTGATTCCCGAATGGGGAGACATTTTAATACAGTATCTCAGTCTTTCTGCTTGATGGGGTGCCGTATCTCCATTGCCCCCTCCTCTGGACTCCTGACTCTTGCTGCAACCTTTCTACTGCTACTCCTTGGCTTCTTCTTGCTGCTGTCTTTCAGCAACACCCCTGATCTTCTGGTAGGAGAGATCTACATCTAGCCTTCTCGGACAAGGGCGAAAAATCTCGGAGGTCCCGTGTGCAAGTTGCGCACTTTAAAGATCTCTTGGTGGTCCAAAGTCGATAAGAGCAGGCTTAGGCCGCCACCCGGGCAAAAATTCAGAATTTCCTACCAACTGAAAAAAATTAATGTGTCCCACCCGCTCATATGACCTTTTGAGGTTGCGATCCCGTAAATCACTTACCAAAAAGAAAAAGAAAAAAAATGTCCACCTGTCTATGACGGTCACTTTTCTTCACTTGTCTTGTTTTTCACCCTACAGCTGGCATCATGGACGGCCACAAGATGCCGTTGGTGGAAGGATGTGTCCGCTGCACCATCGAGGCTACCCTCAAAGAGCTCAAGGACGACCCGACCAGGCGCTTCATCTTCGTGGAGATGAAATACTTGTCCAGATTTTGGCGGGAAGCCAATGATGAAACACGCGCCTTTATCCGACAACTGATCAAAGAACGTGAGTATTGGTGAGAAAAGAGATAACAAGGGAAAATCAAAGAGTGCCTCGCCTGACAAAGAGTTAATAAGTATTAAATTCCTGACATGATATGCTCGGTATGGAAATGTCTTATTTTGCACTTTTAACTTTTGGAAAACACATTTTATTCTTCAAAAGGTTATTCAGAAAATGAAAGAGTATTGTTTACCCTCGTAAATTTGGTTGATAAAGTAAAACTATTCCTTTGTATACATATTATGTATATGAGACTGACAGTAACAAGAAAACCAGCTCAACTGCATAAAGGACTTTCTCAACCATACATTAATAATTATATACGCACTTACTAACACACTACAACTAAGAATTAAGCAAATTAACTAAATTACATTTTGCGGATGGGTCATGAAACGTTTGCAACAATATTAATAATAATTCTTCCTCAGGTCGTCTTGAGATCATCAATGGCGGCTGGGTGATGAGTGACGCCGGGGTCACGTGGTACAATGACATCATCGACCAGCACACGCTCGGTGCGGACTTCATCAGCGAGACGTTTGGTCCCTGTGCCCAATCCCGTACAGCCTGGCACGTTGACCAGTTCGGACATAGCAGGGAGCACGCCTCCATCTTTGCTCAGGTGACTCTGTCTTTCTTTCTTTCTTTTTTTTCTTTCTTTTCTTTCGTTTCTTTCTTTCTTTTTTTCATTCTTTCTTTTTTTCTTCCTTTTATTTTTTTCTTTCATTCTTTCATTCTTTCTTTCTTTCTTTCTTTCTTTCTTTCTTTCTTTCTTTCTTTCTAGGCGTTGTCCGTCCACTTTTGGATGTAGCGATCCAACAACGATCTCCATTCTGATTTCCGTGTCCAGGTTGTACCCGTGAGGTCTCTGATATCATCTTGTTAACTTCTTTCTGGTCTTCCTCTCGATCTTTTTCCTGTTCCTGGCCGCCTATCCAATACACGTTTTAGTCTATCTGTGCGGGAGGTTGGCGGGTCGTCTGGTGTGGTTTACTCCTTCTTTCCTATCAAAGATCTTTCGTCCTTATCTCTCCTTCTTTTTTGAGTTTGTTACTTTCTTGTAACACTTTTAATCATCGGCACTTATATGACCTTATTGTGTTGCATGTTCCGTAAAACTCTTATTAAAACTAAAAGTCTATATGTTGTCTTTCACTCTGCTGATGTGACCAGCCCATTTCCAATAATTTTGTGGGAGTAAAATTTGGCGATATCTGTCTCTCTACTGTACTGAACGTATGCCCCATAGTTTACAGGAATACCCTGGAGGAGCTATCACGATGTCGCCTCACCGACAATGTGGAGGAGCCAATAATCATAACGGTTTTTTTTTTTTTACTTTTTCTGCTCCCGTCACATTTTTATCAGCCGTTGATGATAAGTTCAGAATGTGTGTAGACGTTGTGTCCTGGTTGTTTATTCTACGTTTCTATTTTCAGATGGGATATGATTCCTTATTTGTGGGAAGAATCGATTTTCAAGACCTGGCAGAAAGAAAAAGGACAAAGAATCTAGAGTTTCTGTGGGATACAAGTCCTGATAATTTAGGTAAACCTTTTTCTATTTTAATCTCGACTACCGCTCTTAAAAATATAAATAATCGTTATGCTGCCAATAACATGAGGCCAAGAAGAAGGGGGGAGGGTAGGAGAAGGATGGGATGACGAAGGGAACAACAACGATCTTTTAGTCCAATTATTGTCAAGGAATGATCGAGTATGACCAAACGTTTACGTCCTCGTTACGTCGTCACACAAGCAATTGATCTGCACCTCCAGTCAAAATACTGTCAATAGATTTCTTTTGGTCAAAGGTTAGGTGTGTCAGATTCTCCACACAAGACACACCCTGCTGAATAAACTAAAACGTAGGAAAATACAATACTATGGCCATTTAAAACGGTAGAAGACCAGTGTGAAAGAGGTGCTTTAAAGAAAGATGTGGGACACGAGAGCCAGGGGAAGACAAAGAGTAAATTGAATGGACAACATAAAAACATGGACTGGCCTGCTTATAGCAGAATGTGCAACGGCAGCTCGTGGCCGTGAAGGACGGAGAGTCATTACACAATATCAACCTCTGAGTCAGAAATGACACCTCCAGGTATCCAGATATCCAAGTGTGTATACATCAACTAGATTCTGTGGTGGAGCGGTCAGGCGATTGACCTTCACGTGTAGAAACTTTTAGTTCGGTTCCCTTTAGGAAGATTAAGTTTGTCCATTATCTCGATCTTTTTCCTAGGACATTTATTCGCTCTTCCACCGGGTCTGATTCTGACAGACTGAAATGAAGCCCGCCTCCAAAATTATCGAACCTGTGTCGATGGAGGTGCGAAAACACCAGAATTTAAATAGTGACCCGTGTGCAAGTTACACACGTTAAAGATTCCATGGTGGTCCTAAAATCGATAAGAGTAGGCTTCGGACGCCACCTGGGCAAAATTCAAAATTTCTTACCAACTGAAAAATATTTTATGTGCCAGGCGCACTCATAGGATCTAATGCCGTAAAACACTTACCCAAAAAAGTGATGTGTATGTACTGTTGACTGTGTCTGATACTGTTTCCTTGAAACATACAACGAAATGCAGCCACTATGGGAAGAGCTCATCGAAAAACAATAACTCAATCCGTATAAAAACAGAAGCTAATTTTCAACATTATATTATTTGGGTTGTTAGCGCGTGCTCTGATGTGATTTGCTCCTTCTTTCCTTTGAAACTGCTTTCGTCCTTATCTTCCCTCCTATTTGTGTTTGTTACTCACTTGTAACGCCTCTTAACGTCTTCACTTATATGACATAATTGTGTTTGGTACTCACTTGTAACACCTCTTAACGTCTTCACTTATATGACATAATTGTATAGAAAGTCCTGTAAAACTCTTACTAAAACAAACAGCATAATATTTACGGTACGATGCCTTTTGTCTCGTGCTTGCATCAGGTGGGAGAAACCAGCTGTTTACTCAGACTACGTTTGACGGGTACTATGCCCCGCCCAGATACGTCTACGAGACAGCCATGAGCGATGAAGTCGTGAGTACTCTTTACTTATCCAGGATCAGGTCATATTTGTTGTATAATAATAAGAGAGGGAGAGAGAGGGGGAGAGGGAGAGAGATAGAGAGAGACAGAGAGACAGAGACAGAAAGAGAGAGAGAGAGGAGGGGGGTGGAGAGGGAGAGAAAGCATAATATGTGTTTTTAAGTGAGAGAGTGAGTCACCCAGACAGAACACTTTTGCCATGGTCCAACAAGTTCATGCGGCGAGTCTGATGTCTCCCTATCCCCGTTTTCTGAAGTGATGTCACATGATCGCTTCAGCGAGACATGTTTTTGAGAGCTGCGCCACACTCTTTCCGTTCTCCTTTTAAAGCGAAACAAAAAAGAATGTACAGAAGACCCAATTCACGCCTTGAACTGTCTTTGCCAGTCAGAAGATTTCTGTTAGATTTGGAGGGGGGGGTGGTTTGTTTTCTTGATTTGTCTTTCGAGCGCATCTCAATGTTTTCAGATGTCTTCAACAAATCATGTGGCTCTTTTTCCTTTTAATCAACGTTACATGCATAACCACTTAAGGCATTACAACTATGTCATTATCTATTTGCAGCCTGAGCAAGAATCTGCAGCAGTGTACAACTTTGTCAAAATTATGCATGAGAGGGTGAGTACAAGAGATGGACTTCAGTGCTCTTCTTGATCATATTTATTGTTGCTGTTGTTGCAAAAAAAAAGAGGGATTAACACGCCAGATGGTGTTTTTTTCCTCAGTTGCTCTCCTGTAGTAATTGTTATACGTCTACAAGTAAAGATCTGCCCTCCAATAATACCCCCCCCCCCTCAAAGTGTATTGGAGAGTGCTTTAAAAAAAACACAGCTCACCAACAGGATGCCCGCACGGCCCATTAAAGTTGTATCGTCAAACAACGTTTGTGAACCATTCGCAGTCTCAAAATTACAAAGTTCTATCTGACATTTTTGAACATTTTGAGTTACTAAGACCATGAGGTCAGAAACCAAATTTTTCCACCTGCGCTATCAAAATCCTAAGCTTAATCGGAGCTGTTATCAAGGTATTCCAAGAATTGCATTCGAAAAAGCTTGAAATGATGTGAAACTCAAAATCTTCGACGTCTAATTTCTCAAAACTAGATCTAGGTACTGTGCAGATAGCACTTTGTAATTCTGAGGTAGCGAACTATGCTCGGGAAATACGTGAGGGTGTTTATACTAGGGTCACTTATCTCTGCGTTTCTAAACCTTCCCTTGGGCAAAACGTTCTAATTTTAAAATGACCTACTTTTTGTCGAAAACTCGAGCGTAGCCTAGTTAATGGTATTACATTTTAGTCGATATATATGTAAAATTTGATCGCCCCCACCCGCCCTTTTGAACTGCTTAACCGAGGAAGCAACATCTGCGGTCGTTTTGAGGGGGGAGATTGGTGAGGGGGGAGGGGGTTATTAGCGGAGATGTAAAGCAACTGTTTGTCTCACAGGAAAAGGGGACACTGTGCCCTGTGATTGTCATGATGCACGATGTGTATGTGTGTGGGGGGGGTGGTTAAACTTTGCTATTACCCACTGTGATACTCTTACAGAGCCTCAGGACCTTGATGTCTTCGTCATCCCTCCCCCCTCCACC
>NW_004798154.1:41898-45066 GCF_000002075.1 Aplysia californica
ACACACACACACACACGCGCGCGCGCGCACATAGACACACATTTACACACACACAGACATACACGCACACTTACTCACACACACACACACACACACACGCACATACACACACACATACACACTTACTCACTCAGACACACACACACATACACTCTCTCTCACACACAGACATACACACACTCACATGTACACTTACACTTACACTCAAGTAATCTACATTTGTATTTAATTTGTGTGCTTCCAGGCGCGAACGTTTGCCACGAACCATCTCCTGGTTCCCATGGGCTCGGATTTTGGCTACGTACATGCGAGCAGGTGGTTCCAGAACATGGACAGATTGATCAAGTTTATCAACAAGCAGGTAAAATAAGAGAACTTCATCATTGTCATCATCATCATTCTCATCATCCTCATCATCATCCTTCATCATCATCATCACCGACCAACCAATCACCGTTTTTCTTGTTTTGTTTTTCTTGTTTCCTTTTTACTGAATAATTTGCAAAATGTCAATACATTTTTACGTGACCAACAAATATCGGCACCAAAGTCCGGACACTGGACAAAAAAAGGAGAGAACGTTGGTGTGATATTGTAGTGGACCAAGCATATCCTCCCTGGGGTGTACATCTTAGACACATTTGCAGAGACAGCAATTATAATCCGTTACAAAATCGCAATAGTGTTAATGTTATTTTCTTCCAAAGCCTTTCTGATGAGAAAATAGCAATTTTTTTTTCTTGTCACCCAAAGTCTTGTTTCGTTGCAGCAAAACTGTAAGTCCTGGTTGTTTTTAAAATGTTTACATTAAGAAAAAAGCTAAATACAATTACATTCTATAACGAAGAGGCTAGAAATTGCATTTAGATTCGGAAAAGAGAGAAATGAGAGAGGGAGAACAAGAACCCAGAGTGTCTATGTCCACATCATCAGTTGACAAAATAGTGACCAATTATATTTCCATTTACTACATTCTCCACGTAGGCTTTTCATTATAAAGTAATAGCTTTGAAAATTACATGTTAATTAAATAGCAAAATCTCTCCAATCTTCTGTTTTTCTGATAGGATTGGAGTTCCACAAATAAATGGGAATTATCAATAGTGTACGCGTACGTTCTTTATCTTCATACTCAGCTCTGGTATGCTCAAAATATAATACAACAAAATGGTTTTGATATATAATTATCTACATTATGTATAATATTTCGTACCACATTTGGACAGGGCCAAAGTGTTAGTCGCCAAAATGGTACCAGTTTGTAATTATGTACGTATGTGTTGTTGATTCTCATCCCCTCATCTTTCTGTCAAAGCACAGTGATGATACGTGTTTGTTTTGAATTTTTATTTCAACGTAATTTATTTTGACATTGCATTCTGGTGTGACCAATTCATAAAACGACAAAATGGTACCAGTCTATTATGAATAATTTATGCTTGTAGACTACTTGTGGGTTGGAGGGGGGTCATTTTCCTGCTATGTACAGTTTCTCCAACCCCAACATAATATACATAATTATATAAACGTGTCTGTTCTTCTGTCAACTTTTGAACGTTTTACCAAAGTGCACTGATGAGGTGCATGCGTGTGTTCTTTTTTGTGTATTTTACGCCTGCATTGAAACAATTTTGAACATTAAGGAGGGGCTTGGGGGCTCTCGTGGCCTTAATGTTATGGTGTTGACCTCTCATTCAATAGGTCCCGGGTTGGTCATTTGAAAGCGACGGGAAAAATTTTCTTCTCTAAACGTTTCTCCTTTCACATCTTTCCTGCTCGCGAACGATGTTCTGTCGTCTGCTTTCGTCTCTACTTTGTGCCCCCTTCCCTCCTCCCCTTTGCCCCCACCTCTGGGCTCCTGACTCTTTATGCGGCCTTCCTACTGTTATTCTTTGGCTCCTTC
This sequence comes from Aplysia californica, assembly GCF_000002075.1. Classification (NCBI taxonomy): domain Eukaryota; kingdom Metazoa; phylum Mollusca; class Gastropoda; order Aplysiida; family Aplysiidae; genus Aplysia; species Aplysia californica. The sequence continues at coordinate 43,802 of NW_004798154.1, forward strand.
TTACTGCTGTCTTTCAGCCACACCCGTGATCTTATAGTGGGTAAGATCTAACGTCTAGCCTTCTCGGATAAGGGAGAAAAATCTCGGCGGACACTTTAAATGACAAAATTATCACTGTCACTGTCACTGATCCCGTAATCCACGAGGATAGTAGGGGCGCTGTATGCCAGAAACTCTTGTCATGTGCCTTCACTTTTTACGTTTTGATTCTTTTTTTTGCGAGCGACTGAGTTTGGACGAAAGAGATATGTCCACTCCTCGATGTTGTCGGTCCACCTCTTCCTTTGCCTTCCTCTCCTTCTCCTCCCCTGCACAGTTCCCTAAAGAAAGACAAAAGGGTACCAGATTAAAATTAAATGATGATTATATTACAGGGTGCTTCAAAAAGAATACGCCAAAATCATCCGGCGATATTTCCAAAACGAAAAACGATAGTAAACTCCAGCTTGGACATACTATGTGTTGTGCAAACCCTAACGTTTGTATTTCATGTTTTGCAAGTGCTCAATGTGGCCACCACCGGCAGCACGGACAGTATCAATCCGACATAAGAATTCCTCCAAAACGTGCCCCATGATGTCTCGGTCCACTGTGTTGACTGCAGCTGTTATTTGGTCTTTCGTGTCTTTGATATTTGTTGAAAGTGGAAGAACATAAACTTTGTCTTTGATATGTAACAGTTGAGGAGGATGTGTCTATGCTATAGCTTCTGTTGGTGTTTTTTTTTATAAACCATTGATGATTTTGGAGTATTATTTCTTAAACATAATCCGTGGGTAGTTGGCGGGTGCTCTGGTGTGGTTTGCTTCTTCTTTCCTATCAAACTTCTATCATCTTTATCTCCCCTCCTCCTTTTTCATGTTTGTTACTCTCTTGTAACACCTCTAATCTTCGGCACTTGTATGACCTTTTTGTTTTGGAAGTCCCGTACAACACTTACTGAAACTTTTAACAAACGGTTTTTTCCCCTTTCTCCACAGCACAACAACAAAGAGGGCATGCGCATGAACATTCTGTACTCCACGCCGTCGTGCTACACATACCACGTGAACCGTGACAACGCCACGTTTGAGAGCAAGACGGACGACTTCCACCCGTACGGCATAGAGCCAGGCGTCTACTGGACCGGCTACTTCACCACGAGAGGGGGCATGAAGCTGCACGTCAAGAGGGCCGGACAGATTCTGCAGGTGAGCGAGGAGGTTATACAGTAAGGTTGTAAGGTCCTTGCGGGTGAGCCAATCGCACCAGTGGCGTGGGGCGGG
>NW_004798154.1:45351-48114 GCF_000002075.1 Aplysia californica
ACCACTGGTAGGTCCCAACTCTTTTCTGTCTCTCTCTGACTCGTTTCTGTTTGTTTTTCTTACCTTTGTCCTGCTCTAAATTACAGTTATTATGTCTGTGTGCTTCTGTCTCAGACAAACAAAAGAAGAAATACAAATGGATCATTGAGAAGATGGATCGGGTGTGCCTTTAGCTCAACAGGTAGTAGTGTCTTATAACGTACGTTATTATATGTCCCGTTTCGGGCTTATTGAAGTCATTGAGAATTAAATTTTCCCTATGGATCTTTTTTTTTTACAGAGTTGCAAGCAGCTGTCCATCTTCAAGGGTCTGGATGGAACTTTTCACAAGATAAACGTACTACGTGAGTACTCAGAGCTATCTTCCCAATGTTTCTTCTCAGCATCGATTTTGCACTTCACACCTTGACAATGACAATCTTTATTCATCTCACAGGGAGAATTCACAATTACAGTGGTTAGAAACATGGAATAAAAAAATTTGAGGAGCGTCAGAAGCAAAAATCTCTTAATAGTGACCCAAGGACTGTTTTATCGTGTCAACAACGGTACAATGAAAATTTCAAGTACTGTCGTACCTGCTCTAACGACCGCCTGTCAAAGACAAGCACCTGTACAAACGACCACTTTCCACTTCACCCTTACAGTTTTTTGTTGTTGTTGTTGTTGTTGTACTTAATGACACTGTCCAAGATGACCTCCTGTCTAAGGTGATCACTTCTCTCCTTTACTAAGGGTGGTCGTTGTGGACAGTTTCAACTACTAATGTAATGGTACACTCCTATGTAACAGTTGTAGAGGATATTTGCCCAGCTGTTTGTACAGGATTTAAAACCCAACCTCACTGGTCGATGATCTGTGCAGTATGGGGCTTTTTTATGAAATGACAGATCAAACTCGCGCCAATAAAAATGGATGATATTCCTAAAAAATAATTTTATCTTTTTGTTTTTAATTATTGACCTGTCTTAGGTACTTTGATTTGACTGTTTTCTTTCAGGGACAAAAATGCCTCTTTTATCAATGTCAACTTTTGCCAAAATCTGTATGCCATCCTTGTGATAATTTTTTATATGTAACGAAACCTGTCTATTATTATTCTTTGTTGTGCAATCTTTTCCTATATAATTTTCAACAACTTAATATTTCCATATTTGTTGGAGGTGGTGAAACATTTACAATCAAGTTACAATAGACTCTTGTGTTCCAAATTGCTGGCTTAAATTTTTTTCTTTCTAGTTTTGCAAAATGGTAAGAGACGGGGTATTTTCCTTCCACGAAGGTGAGAGAAGCAACGCCCAAGTGCTGGAAAAGCTAAGAAGAAGTAGAAGTTTTGTGTAGCCCACAACCTCATTATTGCTCCGCACAGCGAAACTTTTTGAAACCTTTAATAGCCATTGCTCAATGCCATGACGTTCTAAGGCTGTCATCACAAAGCTGCTTTTGATATAAATAATCATTTCTCTGTCCGTATTTTCATTCCAGGGGACATTCTTGCTGTCATGCAGCACCACGATGCCATTACGTGAGTGTCATTTCTGTCAAAGCCATTGTCATATATTGCGACAACACCTCTCTTTGCTCCCCCAAAGTGATTAAATCTGTTGACGTGTATATTTCTATATTGTATTCCTTTGTGGTGTGTTTTGTGTGTTCTTTTCACTGTCGTCGTCGTTTTTCTGATTTGATAAATACCGAGCGGGTGGTTGGAGGGTGCCACTGGTAGGTCTACTTCTTTACTTTCCCTCTATTGTTTCTGTCTGTACGTCTTTCTTGTGTGCAGCACTAAACGACCGTTATTTTGTCGATGTGCTTCTCTTTACTCAAACAAACAAACAAATAAATACTGTATTAGACGTAGATCCTGCGTCCTAAAAGCGAAACAATGAGTGACAGTGATAGAGGTGTGGACATGTCCGTACTAGGTTGGGGTTGAGAGTAGGAAGATGCGTGGTTTATTGCCCAACTTGACATGGAAAAGTCGTTTTGAAGGCGGATCCCTTGATTCGGAGGAAAGAGTAAAAAAGGCGGAAGAAGAAAGAATGAATGAAAGAGGGGACGACACGTCAACGTGAAAAGCGTACATGTTGTACACCTCAACTTCTCCACTTGAAAAAAAATCTAGCTCAATGCTTGCCAACCTGGGTGATATGACCCATAATGGGCGATTTAGCAATTTTGGTGGGCGCTGGGATCACCAGGGTATTCACAGGTAATATTTGATGCCCTGTTTTTAGAGTACATGTAGATGGATGGTACAAAAATGTTAGCATCTTAAAGGTGACAAAAGTGGGCTTGGGCGATATAAAGATTGACATGGACTTGCACCGATGTAGCTCTTAATTCCCAAAGTGCCAGTCTGCACTCATAAACCATAAAATGGGCAAACTGGTAATGGTTAACTTCATCTTTTATAACGGAAATCTGTTCTTCTAGATGTTTTCCAGTCCACTACCGGGTCTTATAATCCAAAGCTCTCGTTGACACAAACGGTTTTCAGAAGTGACACTTGGGTTTTAGGAGAGGGGGGGGGGTCCGCATTGTCCATTGCCCTTATGCTCAGAATTTAATGGGACTTTTGTATCTGCCCCGCCAGGAGACTGGGTGTCATCGCTTTCTTGAGGCTTAAGACGAATGATTGATCCTTATAAATGTTGCTGGTATTTTTACTTTTGCTAAGATGACGCCCGTTACAGTTTTTAACGCATACAGGGAGAGAGAGAGAGAGAGAGAGAGAGAGAGAGAGAGAGAGAGAGAGAGAGG
>NW_004798154.1:48214-49652 GCF_000002075.1 Aplysia californica
GAGAGAGAGAGAGAGAGAGAGAGAGAGAGAGAGAGAGAGTATAATACAGATGCGTTCACGTACAGGTTCATTCTTACAAAAGTTCCAAGTTTAAATATGTGTGTTTGTTTGGGGAGGGGGTCTTTTTCAAAGGGCGGTGGTTGTTAAGTGCTCATAACGGCACGTTTTGTCGGTGATAAACGGCATGGCAAAGTATTTACATGTTTCTCTTTGAAATTATGCACAATTTAGGGAGATGTAGGTATGTGCGTTTTGATATTATAGAATATTAGAACTGACTGCATTTTTCTCATGAAAAGAAAACACCGCCTCCGTTCATAGCTGCACTATCCGAATGATGTCACAAAAGACAGCCTCACACTCGGTCACCTGTCTTCTCTAAACGGAGCAGCCAAAGAATGTGTTCATTAATCTTTGTTGTCTTCTCGGGTGGCCCAATTTGCAAGTAAAATTCTCGGAAAATGAAATGTGAAGTTCTCAACTAAGACAGGCTAAGGGCAGTGCAGTGTTCCTCCTAGACGTTTGCTTTCTATCACAGTGAGGCAATTTGCCACCGCCCTATTTGTGACTCAGTCTTTTTTAATCCTATACAAGGGTTCACTGCGTTCAGCGCGTTCCTGCTGTCAGTTTGAGAATCGTGTTGTCGTTCTCTCGATGTTCAAGACTTAGATAGATTTCCCTTTCCTCCCGGCCTTCGGTGGGTGGTTGGATTGTGCCACGGGTCTTACAACTTTACTTTCCTTCCATTGTTTCTGTCTGTCTGTCTTAGCGCTAAATAACCATTATTGTGTCGATGTGCTTCTCTTTACTCAAACAAACAAAAAACACCCTTCGGGTCCAATGCTACGGTGAACAGGAGTTGTTATTTGTCATTACAGCTCTGTCTGTTCTAGCATTAGGATATAATAAAATTTTTCTACAAAAGATCAATACTGAAGACAAAGAAATACGTTTTTGAATGTAGTATGTCGTTTTTGTTAGAAAGATATAGAAGATAACTGGCATTGTGTCCCGACATCCAGGATTTCTCGGAGCGGGGGGGGGGGGGGGGATAGGGGGATATAAAACAGTTACAGACCAGTCTGTTGTCCCATAATGGGGGCGCAACTCCCCACAGTAGAGGAATGTAACGTCACTCTTGACTAAAACTGAGGGATTTAGGGGATGTTATCGCTCTGTTCCTAAGCCCGATCCCCCCCCTTTCTCTCTTTTTCTCTCGCGCTCTCCCTCTCTCTCTCTCTCTCTCTCTTTTTCTCTCTCTATTTCGCTCTTTCTCTCTCTCTTTCCTTCTCTTTTTCTCTATCTCTCTCTATCTATCTATCTGTCTGTCTGTCTATCTATCTATCTTACACGCTCACTTTTTGTTTCTTTTTCCCTCTCCCTCTCCCTCTATATTTATCTATCTATCTATCTATCTATCTATCTATCTATCTATCTA
>NW_004798154.1:50114-51088 GCF_000002075.1 Aplysia californica
CTCTCTCTCTCTCTCTCTCTCTCTCTCTCTCTCTCTCTCTCTCTCTCTCTCCACCGAGGTTCCGTGCTCGGAAGAAAAAGACACCCAAAACTTCACATCATCGGATCTGCCTTCAAAATGACGTAGTCATGTCCCCAATTTCCTGCTACCAAAAAAATCGTTAAGGCGTTATATAGTGGTGGCGTTTGAGCTCCCGAGGCCTCTAGCACTGTTAGTCAAAAGTAGAACATTCGAATGAGTCGACGGCAAGTCTTGGGGCTAGGTATCGTTGTAAACGACTGACTTATATTTCTTTGTGGACACATCTCCTGAGAGATCCAGAATTTAGTTTGATATTTGAATCGGTTTAGGGTGTGGCTGACAGATTTACTCTTCACCTTCTTTAAACCGTTAATATAATCTCTATCTTCTTTCCCTTGACTTTGGTTTTAGTATTAAGAGGTTTACGGCTGCTTTAAGTTACTAAAACCATGAGGTCAGAAACAAATGTTCTATCTGCTCTATCAAGATCGTAAGATTATTCGGAGTCATTATCAAGATATTCAATTAAATTTTGCATTCAAGAAAGCTTAGAATGTTGTGAAACTCAAAATCTTTAACGTTAAATTTCTCAAAACTAGGTACCGGGAAGATAGAACTTTGTTGGGTTTTTTTAGTTTTAGTAAGCGTTTTTCGGCACTTGCAACACAATAAAGTCATATAAGTGGCGAAAATAGAGATATTACAAGAGGTAAACATACGGTACACAGAAAAGAAGGAGGAGAGATAAGGACGACAGATGTTTGATAGGAAAGAAGGAGAAATTAAACCACACCAGAGCACCCACTAACCACTCACTAGAACATTGTAATTCTTGTGTAGCTATTGACCACTCATCATCATCATCATCATCATCATCATCATCATCATCAGTGCCTTTCACCCCAGGCAAGGTATAGGCCACATACAAGCTCCTTCCATTTCTCTCTATCCTG
>NW_004798154.1:53259-56730 GCF_000002075.1 Aplysia californica
CCCCCCACCCTGGACAGCCTTACGGGGGAGCTAGAGTAAGCGCTAAACACAACAAATAAAAAAAATGAAACACACTTAACACTAAGACTAATATGCACATTATTTCCAACATGAGAGCGTCATCATCGTCACCATAAATAAACATCATCTCCGTCACCATCACCATAACCATCTCCGTCACCATCACCATCACCATCATCATAATCATTATCATCACCATCATCATCATCATCATCATCATCATCATCATCATCATCATTATCATCATCATCATCATCATCATCATCATCATCATCATCATCTTCACCACAACCACCACCACCCCCGACTAATCAATTCTTGATTCGTTTTTCTAGAAAACAACAATTGGAACCATGCCAATACATTTTACGTAACCTACAAATAGCGTCACCAAAATCAGGACACGGGACAACAACAAAAAAAGAAAAAAAAAACTGTTTCAGGTGAAGTGCTGACTTTGGGTTGGGGGGGGGGGGAACTCTCGTGTATGTTAGCCTCTCTTTCAATAGGTCCCGTGTTCGAAACCGGACAGCAACGCGGATAATTTTCTTCTCTTAAAAATGTTCTCCTTTCACCTCCTTTCCTGCTCTCTAACCATATTCTGTCGCATGCTTTCATCTCTACTTTCTGCCCCCACTCCCCTCCCCCCTTTGTCTCCTCCTCTCGGATCCTTTCTGCAGCCTTACTTCTTCTACTCTTTGGCTCCTTTTTACTGCTGTCTTTCAGGCGCACCCTGATCTTAGGGTAGAAAAAATATAATTCCTAGCCTTCTTGAATAAGGGCGAAATAATCTCTGAGGTCCATTGTGCAAGTCGTGCACGTTAAAGATGCCTTGGTGGTCCTAAAATCGACCGCCACCCGAGCAAAATTTAAGATTAATTCCTACCAAACTGAAAATGCTTAATATGTCCCACGCACTCACATGACACTATTCAGTTACGAGCGCCGTAAAACACTTGCCCGAAAAAAGTGCCCAGCGTTTTCGTATTGGCAGAATAATGAATAAAGGCGATATACGCACGCCACGATTTTTCTAAACTGTTGCCTGTTCATTTGCCTTGCTTTGGTTGAAAAAAGTACTCTTCTGTCTTGAATAGAAGTCGAGGTATTTGCAATTGAAAGAGGTTGGGATCGCCTGGTTTCAGAGATAAAATTAGAGAGAAAATGGCGCCAAAGTTTGGTCACTTCCATAGCTTGAGAGTCCTTGAAAACTTTAAATTTACAGTTTTTGTGTCTTTAATCAACATTTTTGGTAAAATCCATAACGAAATGTGTTTTTAAAATGGACATAAAAGATGTTGAGCCCAAAAACCAAAATTTGATAAAATTTGCGAAACCAGCGGATAAAATGCCAGTTTCTTCCATTTCACCATTTTGACGAGTGTCTCATTTCACCATTTTGACGAGTGTCTCATTTCACCATTTTGACGAGTGTCTCATTTCACCATTTTGACGAGTGTCTGATTTCACCATTTTGACGAGTGTCTCATTTCACCATTTTGACGAGTGTCTCATTTCACCATTTTGACGAGTGTCTCATTTCACCATTTTGACGAGTGTCTCATTTCACCATTTTGACGAGTGTCTCATTTCACCATTTTGACGAGTGTCTGATTTCACCATTTTGACGAGTGTCTGATTTCACCATTTTGACGAGTGTCTCATTTCACCATTTTGACGAGTGTCTCATTTCACCATTTTGACGAGTGTCTCATTTCACCATTTTGACGAGTGTCTCATTTCACCTCAATGCCTCACTTCAATAGTGTTGACATTTGCGTTAAACCTGTACCATATTTTTGTCTCCAGTTTGTTGTCTCTCTGTACAACCCCCTGGGCTGGCCAGTGACAACCTGGCTCCGTCTGCCGGTGCCACATACAGGGCTGACCATCACTGACCACAGAGGCAGTAGAGTGTCATTTCAGGTGAGTTGAGATTGCTAGTGATTGCTAGACTCCTTGACATCTCATACAAAGACAACATTTCAAATGCTGAGGTACGGAACAGAATCACAAACGCAGTGGGGCAGCATGAAGAGATGAAAATTTAAATGGTTTTGGCATGTCATGAGATCCACAGGATTTGCCAAAACAATCCTACAAGGAACCGTACAAGGAAAGAGAAAGGGAGGAAGGCAGAGAAGGAGATGGGAGGAAAACATCACAGAGTGAAAAGGGAAGACGATGGGTGACAATTTGAGGAAAGGAGAGGACAAAGAGAAATGGCGAGAGCTGGTGTTCAGATGCAGTGGTGCCCCCACGGTTGCCCCAACCACGGGGTAGAAGGTAGAAGGCAAAAGAGCAAGTGGGGGACATAACAGAAGAAGGGAACAGGACAAAAAAAACTGGCTGGAAACCAAAACAACTCAGTTGGGCTGAATGGTAAAAGACAGGCGATTTTTTTGCAGGAAGACCCGAGGAGCAATGCTCTACTGTTACTGTTAGAAAGGCTAAGAAGGAGAAGAAGAAGAAGAAGAAGAAGAAGAAGAAGAAGAAGAAGAAGAAGAAGAAGGAGAAGGAGAAGGAGAAGAAGAAGAAGAAGAAGAAGAAGAAGAAAAAGAAGTGATTGCTAGTAATTTGTGGTGTCAGTGGCCTAGTGGTTAGGCTCTTGGACTCACAACCGTAAGGTCGTGGGTTCGAATCCCATTTGGGGCTCGAAGTTATATCCTCAGGAAAGGCACTTGTGTACAACTGATACTGTTTTATAATGAAAACTTTTTTATAAAACAACACGATTTTTTAATGTTATTGTCATGTGTGTTATTGACATTTTATATGTCTGTTTTCATGGAAGTCTCGTATGTAAAATGTCTTATGTGATGTGGGCCAATGGCTTTAGATACTGAAAAAAACACCAATCTATCTACCTACCTACCCACCTACCTACCCACCTACCTACCTACCTACCTACGCACCAACCAACCTACATACCTACATACCTACCTACGCACCAACCAACCTACCTACCTACATTCCTACCGACCTACTTACGTACCTACCCACCTACCTACCTACCTACCTACCTACCTACCACCCTGCCTACATACCGACCTACCTACGTACCTACCTACTTCTATTTTTAACACACACCCCCCTCCTCCGCCTCATTTTCCTCTCAGCTCTGCCCTGTGCCAGAAGGTGTCATGAAGATTCCAGAACGGAACAGCCACACAGACACGGAAGTCGTGTTTCCAGCTCTGTTGCCTCCGATGTCCGTTACTCCTTTCCAAGTCAAGATAGAAAGAGGTCGGTATTTTGATTCATTCAAATGTCAGCTGAAGTCGTTTCTGTTTTTACATTAATAAGATGAATATTTGGAGTGATTTTCTTTTAGTCAGAGCACAACGTTTTATGTTACTGTTGTATTTTGTACTGTATTTTAAAGCTCTCAGAGCCCGTGTACTTTAATCGCGGTTGAGCGCTATGTAAATGTCTTTTTTTAATTATTAT
>NW_004798154.1:57920-59464 GCF_000002075.1 Aplysia californica
CTCTCTCTCTCTCTCTCTCTCTCCCCTAAATCATTCTCCGTTCACTTGTCTCGCCTTAGTGTCTGCCGATTCCCCACAAAGTCTATCCCATGACATCGCGCCTCTCGGTGCCTTAAGGTCACTCACAACCAGTCATGACCGCTACACGTTTCCTTGTACTTGTTATTTGTTGCTTGTATGAAGGACAGATATCACTGCACAAGGGGCATCCCCATAAGCGCTCTGCCTCCTGAAGAACCACATCTCGAAGTGTGTAGATGTTGACCGTTCCAAGCAATGTTTGATTCCATAGCCTTCTGCTCCTCCCACTAAGTCTTGATCTTCTGCTGGCGCTCCATCAAATTCCAAGCTCACGAAGTCGCTCAAGATGATGGTATTCCGATTCTTCTTGTTCTTTTTCCCGTTTTTCCCTGACTGAATACACATTAAATTATACATATCGCTACCTTAGAATTACAAAGTTCTAGCTGACATGTTTGGCCATTTCGAGTTACTAAGACTATGAGGTCAAAAACCAATTATCGTCCTATCTGTTCTATCAAAATCGCAAGATTATTCGGAGTCGTTATCAACATAGTCAAAGAATTGCATTCGGAAAAGCTTGAAATGTTGTGAAACTCAAAATCTTTGACGTCAAATTTTCCAAAACTAGGAAATGAGCAGATAGAACTTTGTTGGCAAAAAGTGAACGCCATGATTATAAAAAAGCAGAAACTCGTTAGGACTCCCTAGTGCTACTTTTATTCACCAATGAAAGTACAGTCGGACCTGCCAAAGACCACCAAACATTCTCGAGGTAAAATGGTTATATCAGAGAGGTGGTTTGGGGGAGGGTCCTTCTTACTGCTGTCTTTCAGCCACATTCCTGATCTTATGGTAGGTAAGATCTGACACTTAACTTTCTCGCATAAGGGCGGGAAGTCTCAGGGGTCACGTGTGCAAGTTGCGCACGTTAAAGATCCCTTGGTGGCTAAGCTCAGTCCGACATTCGGTCCTTTGGAAAGACACTTTTCACGAATGTTTATCCTTTTTGCCAGGTCGTATCAGACTTGGACGTTAATTCTTTTATTCTTAGATAACCCTACAGTGTTGCAAGGGGACGTAAAACCTAATTTATTTTTAAATGTAAATGTTTTACGCCTCCTTAGACCAATTTTAATTTTTCAGGAGGCGGGCTTCCGACCTTCCCTGTTAGGGCCAACGCAGGCTGAGAGGGATGTAACATTGCAGTAGAAAGACCGAGATTAAATATTCAGCAAAACGTATCTCTTCTCGGGAATCGAACTCCAGTCTCGTGCGGGCACCAGCACCCTACCGCTACTCCGCAGACACCGATGAAGTCAAACCGAAACAATTGGTCCATGTTTTAGTTTAGGTTTAGTAAGTGTTTTAGTGCCGAAGATTAGAGGTTTTACAAGAGAGTAACAAACACAAAAAAGAAGGAGGAGAGATCAGGACCCGCTCTGGTCCATGTTTCTGTAACGTAACGGCTTTCGTTTAGTTGCGTGAAGCCTTGAAGGCGTGTGTCTGTGGGGTTCCCTGTC
>NW_004798154.1:60077-61337 GCF_000002075.1 Aplysia californica
TCTCTCTCTCTCTCTCTCTTTCTCTCTCTCTCTCACCCACACACAAACACACACACACACACACGCACAATTTCCCACGTCCGTCCCTCCACTCATCCCCAACATGTAGTGTCGCCCATCGGAATCCCCTCTCTGGGGTCGTGGGGCCCAGAGGACATTGGACAGAAACCATCGCCCAAATCCCCTGTGATCAGCTCAGTTCTGAGGCCTCGCGACTCCATCCATACAAGAGCTCAGCCCATTCGACTTTACTATTCAAACATTCTCGATTTCTGAGCTATTCACAGTTATTCGAAATAGAGCAGTACCATTTGAATGCCGTATGGTGCTGTCTTGTGGATAATGAATGTTCGTCTTATTTAATCAACTAGTCGCAACATTACTTCATATTTTGAAATCGTTGACGCAAATACAAAAACACTAGGTGAATAGCGAATGTCGCTGTCGATGACAGACAGACAGACAGACAGACAGACAGACGGACGGACGGACAATATTATTTAAACTTTTTTTTTTTTAAAGAATACGACATTCACCCACAGTAATCGAGTAGCACGAATAGTGATTGCCCGCTTCGAAGCGTCGATGAAGCTATTATTGTTTCTTCAGAATCGAACAACACTTCTGTATACGGCTGTGGGTCACTCCGGGCCACGCTTCTACGTCGGTTCCGGCCTTGATAGACGGGACAATTTGTTAACTCTTTGACTACACTCGTTCTGGTTATTCAGCAATCATTGGAAGACTCTTTAAAAAGAGAAAAAGAAAAGAAACATTACTTGGTTATTCATGCAGATTTTTCAAATTGATTTCCTTTATCTAAATTTTTAAGATTCAGACTACAACAATAATACATTTTCTGTCAATGTCTGACGATGACCAATACATCGGCATTAGAGCATATTTTTCCAGCGAAATAGAAGTATTTGAAGAATTAATGGTTATGATGACATGTGGCTTCTGTTGTTGCCGATGCTACCAATTCTGGCAGAGAAAAGTTTGCCACATTTTGAACTATATAACGTGCATACTGTAAAATATCAAAATTCGGGGGGGGGGGGGATTTGTGTGTCATAGACTATTTGATACTTTGAAATGTGCCGCAACATTACCTCAAGTCTGCTGCTGATTGAACGTAATGTGTAACTGTCTGTCATGTCCTGAAAGGGTTAAGGAGAACAATATTGTGGAGTGAGCTACTTTCCCGTAGTGTGTGTGTGTGTGTGTGTGTGTGTGTGTGTGTGTGTGTGTGTGTGTGTG
>NW_004798154.1:63339-85843 GCF_000002075.1 Aplysia californica
TCCTCCTCCTCCTCCTCCTCCTCCTCCTTGAGATCAAGGGTAGTCAAGGAGAGTATAAAATAGGAAGCTGCTCTTTGTTGTTAGGTCCGTAGGGGTAGCCGAAGCCTACTCTTATCGATTTTAGGACCCCCAAGGGGTCGTTAATGTGAGCAACTTGCACACGGGACTTCCGAGATTGTTTGCCCTCATCCGAAAAGGCTGGTTGAAAGACCTTACGTACCCTAAGATCAGGGGTATGGCTGAAAGACCGCAATGAGAAGGAGCCACAAGTAACAGTACAAAGAGACAATAATAAAGGCGAGAGGGACCCAGAGGAAGGGGAGAAGACTGAAAGTGGAGATGAACGCAAATGGCAGAACATGACTAGATAGCAGGAAAGGGGTAAAAGGAAAGAAATTTTAGAGAAGAAAATTTTTCGTCGCTGTTTTGTTTTCGAACCAGAGACTATCGAATGAGAGGCAAACACTACCTCCAGCTCAACGAGAGCCCCCACTGGCTTGGGGTGAAATCAATCTCTCTCTTTCTCTCTTTCTCTCTTTCTTTCTTTTCTCTCTCTCTCTCTCTCTCTCTCTCTCTCTCTCTCTTTCTCTCTCTCTGTCTTTCTCTCTCTTCCTCCTCTCTCTCTCTCTCTCTCTCTCTCTCTCTCTCTCTCTCTCTCTCTCTCTCTCTCTCTCTCTCTCTCTCTCAAGTTTAGCATTGAACTACATCTATTTTCCATGTAGCAGTTCAAGTCATAACACCTCTAAGCTCTAATAACTAATCTTACTTCCTTTCAGTTCCTGAAGCTGACCTTCGATCGTTCTGGCCTGCTAACCACCATCTACAACAAAGTGTCGCACATCACCGAGAAAGTTAGCCAGGACTTGCTCTACTATGAGGGCATGCAGGGTGGAATGCGATCCTCGGGAGCTTATGTGTTCATTCCGAGCAGCGCGACCACCAAACGTGTCAGCAAAGATCCCACAGTCAGCATAAAGGTCCTTAAGGTGGGTCCTGAAGTTTGCCGTAAAAGTTATGTGGTGTCTTAATACGATGTCCATGAAAGACGTAAAGTAAGTGTATGAGTTTATAGACAGTGAAAGATCTTGTCAGTTTGTTAGTATAGTGTTTGAGGGCTTAATCAACTGTTTGCACTATGTGCTTCCCCTGAAGCGGAGAATGTTTCTGAGTGTTCTGTGGTCTGCTGGGCTACTATTATAATGTAAAGCGTATAGAACTTGCTGTCGAGCGGGGATATGCACTTAACAAAAGTATTTATTATTATTATTATTATTATTATTATTATTATTATTATTATTATTATTATTATTATTACTATTATTGTTATTATTTTAATGCCCCTTTCAACCTTATTAGGTTATTTGAGAGGCATGAGCCCCCCGAATTCAACATCTGTCTCTGATAGGATAGAGCCAGATAGGTTGAGCAACTTGATAACTCCACAAAACAGCCCAAGGTCAAGATCACCTATTCAGGGATTCAAACCAGAGCCATCTACTCTATAGTCCAGAATGATACCAACTGAACTAACAGAGTGCCCCATGCCAATGTACATGTTTATTGTACTAACTTTTTGCCCATTAAAGAACACATTTCTGAGTGGATTTTATTGAAAACTGTTGATTAAATTAAAGGCACAAAAAAGCAAATTTTCAGTTTACACGAACTCTCAAGCTAAGGAAATAACTCATCTTTGGCGGTCATTTTCGCACTAAAATTTAACCTCTGAAACCAGGGGACCCCCTCCTCCTTCATTTGCAAATATCTCGACTTGTATTCAAGATAAATGGATATTTTTTTTCATCCAAAGCAAGACAAATGAACAAGCTTTAAGATAATACCAATAACTCTACTTGCCCAAAAATTGTCGAGAGCCTGATTCCACTGCGTTGTGACAGATATAATATCTCGATTGCAGCAGTTTGCATAATGTTAGATGATATTGACATACACAAAAGGCATCAGTAATATCTTATCTTATCTTATCTTTATCTTATCTCATCTTATCTTATCATGATCTTATCTTATCGTGGTATTATTGTTGTCTTATCTTATCATGGTCTTATTTTATCTTATCTTATCTAATCTTATCTTATGTTGCCACATCTCATCTTATCTTATTTCATCTCATCTCATCTCATCTTCTCAATTGTCCTCAGGGTGACCTAGTTCAGGAAGTGCATCAGGTGTTTTCCTCCTGGGCCACTCAGGTGGTGAGACTGTACAAGGGAGAGAACTATGCAGAGTTCCAGTGGACTGTAGGGCCCATCAGTGATAGGTCAGTGGAAATTCACCTGTTTTAACTGTTTTAAGGATTTAGCGGTCACGTATGTCCGATAAGCAGCAGACTAAATGCAATCAAAAAAAATAATATGTTACAGCACAATTCGAACCATAATGCTCAAATCAGAAACTAGATTTGCAATAAATTCTACTTTATCTTCATATAGTTGCTGAGAAATGGGACCCTGAGTTGCTTGAAAGATTCCTTAGGCTGATGGTTAGGTACCCTCTGAGATTGATGGGCAGGGGGGGGGGGGGGGGGGGGGGGGGTTGTTGTCGTTTTTTTGTGTTTTTTTAATCATTTTCAAAAATTGTGTAATTTTAAAGTCTTTTGAAACTGGTGTACTTCAAGTTCAACCAGATCGATAACAACAGTAACAGCAACTCAAATACAGACTTAGAGATGAGGAAACCGCCTATTCCAGACAGAGGAAGGAGACAGACAGAACGATGAAACCAAAAAAAAAAAATTAATCAATTTCTAACATTTTCAATGCCCTTGTCTAGAATAGGCCGAGAAGATCAGTATGATCATACTTCAGAGTGAATGTGTGGCTATAGTTTGTTGTGAAAAAATGGTGAAATGGTATAGGTTAACGCCTCTATCAACAAAAACTATTAGGTTATTTAAGAAGTTGGACCTTCGAATCAAACATCAAACTCTGAAGGGACCCAGCCAAATGGGAAATTCATGTAAAGTGTCTTCCCAGGGACACAATGTCAGACCGAGCTGACGCCCAAACCCACAAACTCAAGACTACAGATTTGGTAGCCTAACCACTAGGCCACCGACGACGCTAGTTTGTTGAGAAAGATGTTTGTCATTCCTTCTATGTGCTTGAAGGAAAGGAGAAGAGAAGCTGTCTTTGCAGTGTTTAGGCTAGGAACCACTGGTGTGTTGCCCATTATTTTGACGCGCAAATGCATTTCTCGCTTATTAATATTATGAGACTCCACCATAGACCATTTTGGAAAGTGAAGTATGACAGAGTCTAACACTGAGCAGTGGATATGATTTGTCAACTTTCACACTTCACAGTGATAGCAAAGGAAAAGAAATTATAGAAGCTCTGTTTCACATTTCACAGTGATAGAAAAGGAAAAGAAATAGAAGCTCTGTTTTCGTGATGTCTAATAACCACTGGTGCATTGTTCCAAAAACTCATCATTTTTTTATTTGTCCACTTTTACTCTTTACAGTGATGGCAAAGGAAAAGAGGTTGTTTCTCGTTTCTCGACTGGTATAGACAGTGGTGATCTGTTCTACACTGACTCCAATGGAAGAGAGATGATGGAGAGACAGTGAGTTAACCCCTTTTCTTTCGTTAAAAAACATGTATCTACTTTTAGTCAAAATGAGTTGACAACTGAGATGCTTGACTTTTTTTGAGTGACTTTCTTGCCCGGAAAGTAACTTTATTACAAACTTGAATCAGTCTGAGAGAATTGGCACATAATATATGAGCATGAATTTATGTTAAACAACAACAGTACCTAACTCTTATTGTCTCTAACATGCTATTTGAATATAAGTGACAAATTTTGAGTTAAATTAAAGAAGGCAGGTATTATATCAAGGTGAATATTTCATCCCCAATGACATAATTTGATCAGTTATGAAAGAGGGCGGGGGGGGGGGGGGGAACTGGCTGGATGTCACTGGCACATCACGGCATTATGGTATTCATAACCCTTGGAGTTTGCAAAGTCTGTTATCTTTTTGTCCGTATAGTAAAATGTTATCAATGTGCAAATACCACTATGCTATATAAACCATTTATTTGTGGATTACACCAACGTATCAAGGGTGTTTTCCTTCCCGTCAAATTCACAAGAGAGACTTTTATTTCAGGCGAGATGCAAGAGAAACCTGGGACTATCAACCCAAAGATTTAATCTCTGGTAATTACTATCCCATCACAAGTCGAATTTTGATTAAAGTAAGTCTTTGGTTCCACATTTCCAGTTATTTTTTTTAGTTTTCTCAAGCTAATTTTATCATGAAGACAACTTATCTATTGTCTTGCACTGTTGTTAGGGGGATTTGTTTATTTGATGCTAGTATTCATAAACATTCTCTTCAGTCTGTTGAAAAAAGGGCAGCTTTGGATAGCTGCTGCATTTACTAGGTGTATTGTTTATTCCAGCACGTTTATTACTAACAATTTTCAAGACACCTGTATAGATAATATTATTGTGTCAAACATAAGCAAATATTTTTTGGAATTGAACAGTTGTTAATTTGAAGAAGACATAGGGCTAATTATTTTGTATACGTTGACTAGGTACGCAGGGGAAGAAAAGCCAACTGTGTGAAGAGCTAGAAGCTGGGGAGAGCAAGGGATGGAAGTTTCTTGAGCTTTGTTATAACATCACTATTTCTCTCTGTCTCTCTCTCTCTTTCTCTCTCTCTCTCTCTCTCTCTTTCTCTCTCTCTCTCTCTCTCTCTTTCTCTCTCTCTCTCTCTCTCTCTCTCTCTCTCTCTCTCTCTCTCTCTCTCTATCTCTCTCTATCTCTCCCTCTGTCTCTTTCTGTCTCTGTGTCTGTGTCTGTCTCTTTTTGTCACTGTCTCTGTCTCTTTCTGTCCCTTATTTTTGGCTGAACTATATAAATTAGAGTTAATTGTTTTGACGCTCACTATAATCATCTTGTTATTTGTACAAATGTTAGTTTTATACACGACGAAAGAACCAATTCAAAAAGGCTGATCTCATACAGCAGTAGCATTATCTCTAAATCTTTGTGTTAATTTTCACAGGATCAGCAGAGGAATGTCCAGCTCACTGTCTTGCCGGACAGACCACAAGGGGGAGGCAGCATAAGTTCAGGAGACGTAGAACTCATGGTCAGTGGCTGTCCTTAGTCCAACTGCAGTGGGGTTCGTTTAAACTCAACACGGTTAATTAGACAGCAGCAGTACTGGAAGGAAATAAAATCTTTTATTTTTTTGTTAGGTTTGTATTTTGAGCAACATCTCTAAATGGAGAACAGGACAAAACCGAAGAAAATTTTTCAGTTCCACAGATTTCAATGTTGTTAGCAGACTCCACTGAATTGGTTTCTTTTTTTACTTTACTTGAATCAAAGCTCTTCTCTCCTTGGGGTATGTAGGGGGAAGGGAGGTGGGTGTAAAAATATTTGAGTGCTCTTAAACATGTTGTAATGGACAACTGTCCAAGTGCTTTACGAACTACTATTTCCCTC
The DNA here is from genome assembly GCF_000002075.1 of Aplysia californica. Taxonomy (NCBI): domain Eukaryota; kingdom Metazoa; phylum Mollusca; class Gastropoda; order Aplysiida; family Aplysiidae; genus Aplysia; species Aplysia californica. Next base: position 68,827 of record NW_004798154.1, read on the forward strand.
TTCTCCCCTAGCATTTTTTCCTGTTCAATTATAATGACTTTGTTCAAGACTTTCATGTATCTAAGAGAAACACTTTTCTCCTTGAGCTTTGTAATAACATCACTATTTATCTGTCTCTCTCTCTTTCTCTCTCTCTCTGTCTCTCTCTCTCTCTCTCTCTCTCTCTCTCTCTCTCTCTCTCTATCTCTCTCTCTCTCTTTCTCTCTCTCTCTATATATATATCTTTCTCCGTCTCTCTTTTTCTCTCTCTCTCTGTCATTTTGGACTATTTCAACCGACTGTTCTTTTAGTCTTCTATGCTGTAAATTTTGTTCATGGCACTTTTAGACTCTCTACTTATTATCTCCATTAAGCAAGAATATTACTATGAAGAATTTGTCCATATTACTGGTCAAGCAGTTGTCCCCCTTGATTATCAATTAAATGCGGCTTAGGCCTATAGATTATGTATTAAACAAATGGCAATGTGGGACCTGTACAGATACTTTGATTGTAGTGACTGGTTTTGTTTTAGGGGAAAATGAGGTGTTAAAAATAGATTTATCCCTCTGCTCAATACTTGACATACATCACTTCATCATTCAAATGACTATTCTAAAACAGGTTCACCGGAAGCTTCGGTTTGATGATGGCCTTGGAGTGGGAGAACCATTAGACGACTTTGGCTCAGACTACAGAGGAATTGTTTTCACGGGTGAATTGAAAATATCTTCTCCTTTCTCTCGATCGCATCACGTCGGCCTGTACAGTTTCTATTGTAGTGTCAATGGGTTCGCCACATTTCCTGTCTCAGGGCCCTGTGTGTCTTGTAGTGTATGAAAATATGGATCTCATTATATTTTCAAGTCCATAGAATGTGAATCATTGATTAACTTTTATGTTTGCTTCTGAAGCAATGATGGGTTTTTTTTTTTATTGTATTCTTTAAAATTCTGAATTTTATCCATGGGAGGATAAGCTTAAAAAATGTCTCCTCTTCCATTAAAAAAAAATTGTGATCAATTTTAACACACAGCGTAAAAGATCAAGGGGAAGACAACATGGAATCTGGAGAAGAGTCACAGAAATTAATGCACAGAAAAGTGGAAGACATGGAATAACACAGCATAGGGAAAGTTGGAAAGTGTTTGTTCGTGGCCTATACCCTGACCCAGGGTGAGAAAGGCAATGAGGATGAAATTTTAACCTTAGAAAAGATTGTCAAAGTACGAATATTTCTTAACTGGTATCAATATTCCAGAAAGAAAAATTAATTACCAGTTTTGTTTTGCATTTGAGCAACTTCTCTAAATGGAGATTTTTTTTACTTGCTTTTCCAGGTAAACATTGGTTGTGTTTGGACACCAAAGAGAGGTCAGCTGAACTGGTGAAGCGACTTGCCTACCAGCTACACATGGCGCCTGCTACCATGTTCACACCAACCGGGGATGAAGATTCAAGCAGTGGGCTCTTGATAAAGCAGGTAGGGTAATCTTTTCTTTTGCTCTTTTGGGTGTTCTTATGAAGGTTGGTAAACATGAAGCATGCTGACAAAATGAATTACTTCTTGGATTTTTAGCTTGATAAAAATAGATACATCAAATTTATAGGTTGAGTTTTTACAATTTATTAGTATGAAATGATAAAAGACATAATAAACTTGAAGAGAATGGCCTTGGCTTTGAATCTATTAATATGACCTTTGTGTAGATTTTCGTCCAATATCTCCTTTCAGCACGCCTCACAATTGTCTCTCAAAGATCTGAGACAAATTTCTGCATTACATGTAATACTTCTGGATGATACGTTAAAATGTTTGGTCTGCTTCTCCACACTAGCATTTTGATGATTGTTCTATTTTAAAACAATTTGTACATATGTAAGGTGCATGGTGAAATTAAATACTCATCAAAATAATGAAATCAAAGAAACTTACATTTTTTCTGCTCATTTGACAATAATTTATCTAATTTTTGTTTTTTTGGCTCAACATCTTTTACGTCCATTTGAAAACTCGTTCATGTGTGCACTTTACTGAAAAACGTTGATTAACAGCACAAAAGTGTTTTGCAGTTTTCAAGGGCTCTCAAGTCTAGGAAGCCACTTAACTGTGGTGGCCATTTTCTCAAAGATGTTACCTCTGAAGCCTGACAACCCCCACCTCTTTCAATAGCAAATATCTCGACTTCTATTTCTATTCAAGATAGATGGGTATTTTTTTCATAGAAAGCACGACAAATTAACAAGCTTTAAGATGAAATTGATAACTGATCCACATGTCCAAAAATTGACGAGCACCAGATCCACCTCGTCGAGACGCATATGTTGTTTGAGTCTTGTGTATAGTGTTCCTAGTCTGATGACAATCACTTGTTCTTTGCTTGGCAGCTCATTGTAGATATTTGGTATCTGTGGTGCTTTAATGTGTTTCCGTGTATCAAATCTAAATTATTCCATAATCATCAGAATGTATAGGTTATTATCAGCTGGTTCAAAAAACAAATAGACTGTTTCTGTTCACTGTATGAAGCACTGCTCAGTTGCTGTTTCTTCAAAGTCTGTCTGACAAACATTTTTATGTAAAAAGAGTCTTAAGATGTGTGAATCCATTTCTTACCTGATATTCTCTTATTAAGATAAGACTCTTTTGAGTAGGGAGTCAAAATATGTACCTGCTCTTTGCTCACCTCATTTTATTTTTTTTGTTTCATCTCTGCAGCAATCCTTTTTGACAAGCCCTCTCCCAGACAATGTCCATATCCTCACCTTGGACAGAATTGGGAGCAATGATTCCAGTTTTTTCTTGCTTCGTTTGGAGCATGTCTTTGAAAAGAAGGAACATTCAGTTCTCTCACTGCCAGCAACCGTATCATTAGAGGTAAAAAAAAAAAATTTTAATTGTTGTAATTTCTTAAATGATTTGCTTTGGGGGGGTTTTTAAAATAATGTAAAGAATCAGTCATTCTGCATCAGGATTGAATGTTAACTTTCTATCTCCGATGGGAGTAAACCCACTATACCGGGGCCCTTTTTTGGTGCTACATCTAAAAATGACAAAAACGTCATTAAATGGGTCATTAAATCGAAACTAGCAAACCTATTTCGATAGTTCTTCATCTAATGAATGAACTTCTGGTAGAAGAGACCGGTTTTTCAGCATTTGCTGAAAAGTAATTTGATGTCGAATTCGTCGCAAACGAATGTGCCTGAGCCACTGTCAGCGGATCACCGGCACAGTGGTTCTGACCGCGAGCCGCTGGGAGCGGCTTGCCGCAGATAAAGAATTAAAAATGAAATTTCTGGAATACCTAATGATCTTTTTGTAAATGCAAATACAACTCATTCTGTTTTTAGGAATTAGCAAAGATCCCTTTGTATTGTGTTGGGGTTTGTTTGTTGTTGGGTTTTTTGGGGGGGTTGCAAAAATACAATTTCTTTAATTTCCAGTTTTTGTTTCATAAACAAAGTTTGCAAATAGTATTTTCTAATCAAAAGAACAAAATTGCTCTAGGTGTAATAAAGGTAGATCTAGTTTTATGTATAGGTCTATGTATAAACAAAGTTATAACCTATCATCCATATATAGCTTTCAAGACAGAATGAGGTTAAAGCAATTTTGTTGTTCCCCTTAAAGTGAAATTTCTTTCGGTCTTGATCATTGTCAAAGTTATGGTCTTGCAACACTCTTTCATATTTTTCAGTAGGGGTGCTGATTTTTTTATGGATGATGTGTTAGAATTTTAATTATTCTCCTCCAGAACTTGTTCCAGCCTTTTGACATTGCTACTGTTGAGGAGACGACGCTGGGGGGAAACTTCCGCCCTCATGATATTTCACGCCTTCAGTGGGAGACTACAAATGGTCGCACCCCTGCCAAAATAGGTGAGTAGCTTGTTGTTGTTGTTGTTTTCAAATCCCTTTAGCTGCAAGCATTTCGCTCTTGGCAATGTGAGTAGCTTAGACTGAACTTTATTACTTTGTATATAAAGAATGGAATAATCACGTTAGATTATTATCCGTACTTAATTTATTAATTCAATTTACCATTCGTAGAAGTGTGTGCCTTAAAAGGCTTGGATTCCCAATTGGCTATATTATGTGTACAAAGTAAAACAGGGATGTGAACTTCTCTTGTTTGAAACCTAACGTGGCATTCTTTGTCTTGACTTCTTTACATTTTTCACAGCTGTCTACCTTTGTGAATCCGTTGTACCGGAGACAAAAGATGAATCAGAGGCCCGTGTCTAGAAAAGGATCATATTGCGCTGAAGGGAGCTTTAAATCAAATTGTACCATTAATTATAGATTTAATGCTACGCTCCGATTCTTACTGATATTTCAAACTTTTTACTCCAAGTTGTGCTTGATATTTCTCTTGATAATTTCATTGAAATGATTGAGTCTTTACCCCTTGAGGGGTTGTCCCACTTTGCCGGAGCCTCTGTTGGCATGAAACCTGAGAGTGACGTACACATCACTAAATTGGTCATTAAATCAAAACAAATGAACTTATTTTAACCCTATCCGTACACCCTGTGATCATTTTGTACCCCCAGGGTTTTATTCTTTACATTTTAGAATACTTGTAGTGTGAAGGTCTCTTTGAAACTTTCAGTATTTCTCAAAAAATCTTTTTGACAGACTACTATGCAAAGCCTACGGATCAGATTAACGAGTAAATTTCCTCTTTGGAAAGTGGTGGCACAGAGTTCCCCACATCAAATGGATATGACAGTAAAACACGACGTACGGATAGGGTTAATAGCTCTCTGTCTAATAAAAGATTTCCAGGCAAGAGAGACCTATTTTCAGCAATTGCCAAAACTTACTAGGACCTATAATGTTGTCATTGTTTTAACTCTTTCACTACCAGGGGGTTTTCCTCACCTGAACCAGGTCCTGTCTGTGACCTACTTTCTGATTCTGGCTACCCTCGGACAAATTAACGATTTTTAGTTCAATTTTCAATATTAGCCACCTGTATAATTCCTGAATATAAAGGGGAAATAATGGCCTATCTCAGCACGCTGCTAAAAACGATCATTCTTTAGCCTGAGATTTCAGTTTCGATAGTCACAAAAGTAGGACTGGTTTTGGAGCACAAAGTGGAGATTCAGGAAACATGGCCCGTGGTCCAGCGTTGGGAGTAACACGAGTCCTTAGGCATACTTTTATTAAATGTTAGGGAGGAAGATGACGAATTAATTCCAAAATTCTGGTCACTCTATGCGAAGAGTTGGGAATGGGGGTGTGGTCCCCCCCCCCCCCCCCCCCCCCAACAGGACAGCCTGGCTGGGATCCAGAGTAAGGACCAAACAAAAAGTGAGATACACTTAACACTAAGATTAACATGCACATTATTTCCTATATTAGAGCATCATCGGGGGTTGTTGTGGCCTAGAGGTTAAGGTGTTGGCCTCTCATTCAAAGGTCCCAGGTTCAAATCCGGGTAGCGACCAAAATGTTTTCTTCTCTAAAATAGTCTCTTTTCTCCTCCTTTCCTGCTCTCTAGCAAAGTTCTGTTGTCTGCTTTAATTTCCACTTTCTGCCCCCACCCCCTCACCTCCTTTGCCCCCTCCTCTGGGCTCCTGACTCTTTCTGCAGCCTTTCTACTGCTACTCTTTGGCTCCTCCTTACTGCTGTCTTTCTGCCACACTCCTGATCTTCTGGTAGGAAAGATCTACACCCAGCCTTCTCGGACAAGGGAGAAAAATCTCGGAGGGCCCGTGTGCAAGTTGCGCACGTTAAAGATCCCTTGGTGGTCTAAAATCGATAAGATTAGGCTTCGGCCACCACTCGGGCAAAATTCAAAATTTCCTACCAACTGAAATTATTAGGTGTGTCCCGCGCGCTCATATGACCTTATGCAGTTGCGAGCGCAGTAAAACACTTTACAAAAACAAACAAGAGCGTCATTATCGTTACCATCATAATCATCATCATCATCATCATCATCATCAACCAAACAATTCGTCTTTTTCTTGTTGTGCTTTTCTTCCTTCTTATCTCTTGAAACATAACGATTTGTACCATGTCAATACATTTTTACGTAACCTATAAATATCGGCACCAAAATCAGGACACAGGAGAAAAAAAAAAAGAAAGAAAAAAGCCAAAAGCCATGAAACACGGCCAGAGGTAGTGAAAGAGTTAAAAGAATGTGACTGAGCTACTGACAGAGGATCACAGCATATTAATGGGTGGTTGGCGGGTGCTCTGGGGTGGTTTGCTCCTTTTTTCCTATCAAACATCTATCTTCCTTAGCTCTCCTCCTTCTTTTTTGTGTGTGTTACTCTCTTCTAACACATCTATTCTTTGGCACTTATATGACCTATTTGTTTTGCAAGTGCCGTAAAACTTTTACTAAAACTAAATGGCATATCAGTCCCAAGTCCTAGCTGTTGGGAGCAGCTTGCAAGAGATGAGAAGTTAAAACGCACTGTTGTCAAAAACAATCTGATTGATTCCCTTTTGTTTTTCCTTTAAAGTGTAAACTTATGATTCATGTCAACACACTCTTCACATTGTCATATTTACGTGAATGCTACTTACTTTTTCATGCACAGGTTCACCAGACTACAGACAGGATATGGTTGCACCTTTCAAAATTAAATTGGAACCGATGGAAATCCGAACATTCAGAGTACAAACAGTGCCCAACTCCTGATGACAGAAGTGCCTAATGTGGTTGTGTTCCTGTTTTCTTTATATTTTTATGACACTGATTAAAAATGCAAATTGCCAAGTTAGGGCCTGTTATCATCAGTCTTGAGGCAAATCTTTTTTTTTTTTTAGGAGTTGACAACATATTTTATTCAGAGCAGTTTTATCCATAGCTACTTTCCTTACACAAAGACTGCAAATTGTTAAACTAAGGTCTGTAATGGCCAATTATTGCTGACTGTTCTTCTTTGGATGAGAATAGTTCAGATGTGCTCAGACAAGGAAGAATTCAACTAGGTTCTTATACTAGATTGAAATGGTCAAAGGACATGCTTACCTTCATTTTGACTCCAAACAAAGATAGTACATAACAAGATGGGCCACTCAGCCAAAAAAAGTGTCCACCGGAAGTCCGCTCTTTGCTTCAGATGGCGCTGCAGTCTGTTTTGAAGCTCTCTTTCATTTTTCCAGAAGAAGAATAGGAATAGCACCTCCTTGCGTGCGCAGATCGACTGCTGTTCATCAGCAGTTCGGGTTCGTTCAGTGCAGAGTTTTAGGGGTTTTTTATTTTAATGACCTCTCGCTTTCATTTTATAGTCAAATTAAACGAAGAAAACAATCACTCTTTCCTTCGGAAGAGGTTTTTTGTCTGCGGAACCATTTTAAAAAAGCATTCTTCCGAAATTTATCCAAAAACTTGCTAGTTTCACTTTGATTTTTTAAATTCAAATAGGGTAACTCTGTTCGCAAAGGGTGCGCTTTTGCGAAGAGGGCGCCACCGAATTTTGAGGACACTTTTTTAATTGGCTAAAAGAAAGGAGTGGCCCCTTTTGTTATGTAGACTCTTTGCTCCAGATCAGTAATGTCAACTTATGAATGAATTCAAACAAGCTATGAGCAGTTGTTTCATCTTTATATGGACTAACATAGGTTGCTAATAGTTTACTGAAGTATTAAGCTAGTGAAAATTAATACTCACTCTCACTTTGAAAAATGTGATGAGATTTACAACAAAATTCCATCGATTAATTGACCGTAGCTGAGTTGTTTCATTGTCAGCACAAAAAAAAAAAAAGACAGTCATGATGTGAATGAAAAGTTTTGGTTTTTGTGGTTGATGATTGTTTTTTTAATGTAAATTGCTAGCCATCTCCATCTCATCTCTTCTTGAATGAAAAATGAAAAGATGTCTCGCACAGTTTTGTTTTGTGCTCAACATTCAAAAGAAATGGCACTCTAAGGAATGGGTTTCTGAAGTGGAGGAAATTTCTACACTGAAGAGACTGATTTGGTGGGGAGGTTTGTGTGAGGAATATTGGACAACTATTTCTTCCAGTTCAACGAGACCGAATGCAAAATTGATTTATTCTATCATAACTAAGATACTGATTGCTGACTACAGGCTCTCAGAGCTATGAAAAAAGTACTCTGTGTGTGCGTAGTGACACTGAGTCTCACAGACTACTGTATGGCACAACCGGTCAATGGAGAAATGGAAAAAATGGGCACTAATAGATACAAGTATCAGTTATCATAGCACAGTGTGATATTGATTTCGTTCAACTAAATAGTCCCTTCTTTCAGCAAAATTTTGGTTAGATACAATATATTATGCCTTTCCATGTTTTAAATTCCTAACCTGAACACTGTTTATTCATAAGGAAAGCAGCTGAAGTTAATTAATACTAACAATAGTTTCAAAAGATGACTGTGTAATACACTGGCCAAGTAAAACTCTATTTTTCATGTCACTTTGAAGAGCGTTGAGAGAAATCTGTTCAGTACTTCTCGTTATCGTTACTTCAATTTTGTATTACTGTTAATTTTTTTTTCAGCTACTACTGTCATAAAGTTTACAACAGTTCGCATATTATTATACTTGCTCAGGAGTTGTCTTTATGTTACAAAAGTTTATTATCTTCCTCTTTGAGAGATGATGAGAGTTTACTCAAGATCAAAGACACCGGAAAATGCTCAGTTTAGTCATACCAATCATTTGATGCGCTTGATATTTTTACCCACTGAACCAGGACCAACAGTATGTAGTGCTCAAAGAGATTGAAAGAAACTTACCCTATATATTTGGGATTTTCTTGTGCAGCCATATGTGTATGTAGACATATTATTTTATGATGGTCCAAAGATTGTATACTGTAAGATGGGTAGGGCTACTCCTCTATTTGACATGATACAAAAAAAGGAAAGTTCTGATTAGTGTTTCTGGTGAGATCTATGGTAATGTTGACAGCAGGATTGCTATTGAAAAAGTGAACATAAATGATTCATCCCGAGGCGAGGTCTATGCCATTGTGTATAGATAGCGGAGTGCACTTTTTTTAGAGAGAAACTTATCTTGTATGTATACAATGTTTGGTCGACCTTAGCATATTGGGATTTTTTTCTCCTTTAGATTGAGAAGGAGATAGGCTCACAGAAGTTCATGATTTGCGTAAGTTATGAAATATATATCAATGAATGAATACGCTGATGCATGAGGAGATGTGAATGAGTTTGCTTCAGTAAATGTTTTTCTGTTGAGAAAAAGAGCTTTAACCCAATCTGGCACATTTCCATCTCATGTACATTATTGTTTTCTGGTTCAGTAAAGTCGTTAACTCAAGACATTGTCAGAGCTAAAAAGTTACTGATATCGAGCTAAAAAGTTACTGATATCCATTTCCTGTTACTTTGGTTTACACAGGTTTATTTCATTTACATGCATATTTCAACACAAAGCACTTTGCTCTCTATCTCTGCTCAATACAAAGGCTTCAACTTGTATCACAACATAGTTAGGGTACACATTCCATTTATTTTGATTACCCTCCATAATAAGTGTCTGTGCTTAGTTTAGACTGTTTTTGGATCTTCGGTTTCTACTTGTATTGGATAACATCAAATTGCCTCATGTGAGTGGATGAGAGAATGTCCTAGTTAATGAGAAATCAGAAACAATGTTTTATAAAATCAAATTAGAACTCCTCAATCGTAAAACAGTTTAATTCCTTCAGAGCCACATAATATCAAACCTCAATGAGAGGCAAAGAAGGATCTAACAGAACCTAAAACTACATCATTGTTCATTAAAATGCTCGTACTTCTCTTTATTTATTACAATACACTAGATGTAGAAAGGATTCAAACTCAGAAACAAGGCTTCATAGATAGCACCAAAAAAAAATTTCAAGAGAGAGAAAGATAGAGAGGGAGGGGGAGTTTAAGAGAGAGAGAGAGAGAGAGAGAGAGAGAGAGAGAGAGAGAGAGAGAGAGAGCCCTACTGATTTACTGATAACTTTCAATAAGAGTGTAAAGCAATCTACATATCATCAAAGCTTCCAGTAAAGAAGCAATATGGGCTTGTTTTTCTTTTCCGAGCAGTTAGCTTTATTGTCCAAACCTTCAAATGAAAATCTTAAGAGTTCTTGGATTTTCTGATGGACTGAATGAGCTGGGAGGGGAGGGGGGGTGGAGGGTGCATTTTTATGAATCCCAGAGGAAAAGGCATGATCATAAATTAAATGAACTTACAGTCTGTATGATCAGAATTTTTAATTTTATTTTTTGGGATAAAACTATTATTCTCTTTCATACTCATCTTTTCACAAACGTGTTTATATATTATGTTCTCGGTATTATATTTACTCTATGAGTAAACTATGAAAAACCACTTGTGCTTTGACTGATGATTTGTGATTTGATTCATCCATTTTGCTGCTTGAAAGTTTTATGTACCCTGTCTGTTACTTTCCAAATCGTACTTGGAAAGTGCAGTTAATAAGGGAACAGATGGGGGTGAAGGAGAGAAACAGAGAGATTGAACTATATAAAAGCTGCCCAAAAATTATTGTAGTTTACCGGTACATCAGCATCTGTGATGTAGTACAAGACTCTTTACTTACCATGCTGAGACGGCGTCTGTTGCTGCTTCTTCCCTGCAGGGATTGGGGGAGGAGGGAGGTAGGCTTACTTTCCTTGTACTTCTCTCCGCCACTTATACCCTTTTGGGTGTTGTGGGAAGAAAGAGACATCTCTCTGCCACCAGCCGGAGAGCTTCGGTCAGGGGGATGCCGTAAGACTACCAAGTGAAAAAAAGTTGAGAAATACATGTATGTGGAAAGGGCGATTTATTTTGAAAGGATGTACATGTAATAGTAAGAGACAAGATGAGAATGAACAATTCGGTCATATTGGATGATTTATCAGTTTCTTTGTGAAGGTGTTTATGTCTTTGTGTGTGTGTGTGAAAGTGTTTATGTCTTTGTGTGTGTGTGAAGGTGTTTATGTCTTTGTGTGTGTGTGTGAAGGTGTTTATGTCTTTGTGTGTGTGTGTGTGAAGGTGTTTATGTCTTTGTGTGTGTGTGTGAAGGTGAATGTGCTTGTAACATGTGTGTATACATGTGTGTGTGTGTACATTTGTGTGTAGGTGTGTATATGTGTGTGTGTGTGTGTGTACGAATGTATGTGTGTGTGTGTGTGTGTGTGTGTGTGTGTATTTTTGTGCGTGTTTGTGTTAATCATGTATAAGTGTCAGGTTGTAAATATTCTTGAACCTATTAGTTTATTTCATCATGATATACAGCAGTGATATAGCTTGGGGTGAACTTTACACTGACAAATATTCAATAGCTACTCTTTCTCATGCAAGAATGTCTATTGGGTACAAGCTGAAAGACTAGCAATAAGGACTATGGGTACGCTTGTGAATCTCTTTTACTCCCATTTTGGGTCCATTTACACCCCCTTTCACTGTGCAAATATGTATGTATTTCATGCCATGGAAAGATCTATAAGAAATCAAGTCATAGCTGTTCAGTGAATATATGATATGTATATATATATATATATTTTGTTCATTGTACATTGTAATAATCATATATAATAGTTTGTGTTCTCAAATGTTGATGATCCTGCATGCTGTTTTGAATGACAATGGCTATAGTAATGTATATTTTGACCTGCACACGCTTTATAGGCTTGAATTGTGAAAAGATCAGTCTTCTGTGTCAACTAAGCATAAGTTAAAGATTTGTGTCAGTTGAGTTCCATATTTGCTGTTGTTTGTATTCATTGATTACCAGTAGGCCTATGGTAGTTATATGCTGGTTTTTCTTTAACACTTAATTTATTTAGGGGGAAGTTTTTCTTAAGGCATTTTATCAAAAGCAAACCGTGAACCATTTAAGTAGAAGATAAAGAAATATTTAAAAATTAAAAGTACTTTCTTGTTATTTGGGGGGGGGGGGGGGCATGAGAGGAGGGGGGAAAAGCTAGCTATTCAATTTTTGGAGGTTTGTCTCCCCCAGAGGATAGTCTGCTTGTCTTTGTATAGCTACCAAGTTCAGAATTTCTTTTGCAGGGATGCAAATTCCTCACAGCTCTAATGACCACTGCAAGAACAAGGAGACTATTTATATATATATCAGGTTCCTGTACTCACACAGAATCATGTCCTAGTTCTTTTTTCTAATGACAAAAAGTTGTCGCCACCTTTTGTTGCGCAAATAGATTAATTTTCAAAGTGAACTTGAAGATAAAGGCCTCATGTTTAATTTATGTCCTAAAAGTTAAAAGTTATTTTCTCAGTGTTCTGTTAACCACAGAAACTAATGTAACAACACATTGATGTTGAGGTTAGGACAACTGCCCATTTTTGTATCAGATTTGTGCCATTCAGCCAACCCATTGAAGTGCCTTTTGTGTATGAGGCCATTTCATTATGGCCAAGCACAAGTATATTTAATGACTAAAAGAAATTGTAGGGCTTTCGAAACAAGGCGAAAAACAAAGCAAGCCAGGTGGTTCCGAGATGGCAATATAAATTAATATAATTATATTGTGATAGCACTTTTGTTCTGAAATATACCAATGAGACCTTTCGAGGGATCTCTTCATAGTTCTCATTAACATTAACATTGTTCATTCTGTTGATGATGAGTAATGGTCATTAATTGTTACTGTTGTTATTGTTGTTGGTTGTTTTTTCTGTATCGGTGTGATGTAGATGGTTGGTGGGTGCCTAGAGTGATCTTCAGTATGTCATGTCATCTTCTCAATGTTTTCGCTGTCCTCACCTGTTCTTTTGCTTGTGGCCGTTATTATTTTAACAACAACAATAACATGTAATGACAAATGCAGCTGTTTCGGATTAGATTATGTGTGGCATTTTCTGTTTCTGTATGCAATGTAGCCTACTTTTAAATTTCCAATCTCTGTGCTACCCTCACTTGCCTACAAATGCCCTACTGCAGGCTTTTTGTTTTCAAAATGTACGTCTAAACAGTGATTCTGCCTTTTAGAACTCCGATGTTGGATGTTCTTAATATGCAGTAAGCTGTTCAGCTTTGTCACTGAACCACTTGTATATTACAGTACAATAACATGTTAAAAAGTAAATAAGTTGATCATGCCAAGCAACATTGCTGCCTACCCTTATTTAAAACCGTTGAACTTAAAAGTAGGGCATTTTTTTACCTCAGGTTGTGCAAAGAGTTTTCATTGGTATCCTTACATTTTGCTTGACCTCATCAGAGATAACTTTGACTTTTGAAACCCTGAATCTTTAATCCCTTTTCTTTTTCAGTAGGGGCTTTATAATTATATCCATAATAATGATGAATAATAAAAAGCATTTGTAATGCACACATCCTTACTCAAAAGTAAGCTCTATGCGCTTTTCAGTCTACATGTATATTATATTAGTATCTCGTAAATTTGATGCTTGGTACTTGATAGTTTTATAAACGTTTTTAGTGGCGTCGGTGGCCTAGTGGTTAGGCTCTCGGACTCGCAACCGTAAGGTCGTGGGTTCGAATCCCGCCAGGGGCCCGACGTTGTGTCCTTGGGAAAGGCACTTTGCACAAATTTTCCTCACTTCACCCAGGTGGAAATGGGTACCCAGCTATAGACAGAGAAAGATCTTGTCAGTTTGATAGTGTTTGAGCGCATGAAATCCGCAGCTTGCACTGTATGCTTCCACGGAAGCTGAGAACGTTTCGGGTCTGCTGGGGTAATAATATAGTGTAAAGCGCATAGAGCCTGCTGTTGAGCTGGGATATGCGCTATACAAATGCTATTTATTATAAAAAGACAATGTTGTGTTGTGGTGACTTCTGCATCATGTGAGCCTACCCTTAGAAGATCTCTTTCATTCACCATCATGCATTGTTATTATTCAACTTTGTCTGCCCACAAGGGTACATGTGTGTGAGTTTCTGGAAGTGTGTTGTTTGTCTGTTTACTTCACACCATGCACCAATTATCTGTTGTTTATCATGTCCGCAACCTCAGAGCTACATTGTGCGGTACTTTGTGATTATCCTGAACGCTGAAGCCTTACTCTGTCCATAACCCTAGGTTTGATGCAATAAAATGACAATGAAATAAAAATACAGAGCCTTTGTCGTTTGTATTTGTTTTTCTCAACTTCTTGTTTTACGTACAATGCAGGTCAATTCAATAGATTGATCTGATACTGATAGATAGTTCAGCTTACTTTGACAGACAGAAAAATACAGTCCAGCAGGACGTGAAAATTTTGTCAATAATTTTTATGAATTTTATTGTGTACGTGGGTTTTTTTGTACACGTATGTGTGTGTGTGGGGGGGGGGGAGGAGGGTTGGTAGGAATTTTTAATTTTGCCTGGCTGCGGCTCTTATCTATTTCAGGACCACCAAGGGATCTTTAACATGTGCAACTTGCACAGGGGACCTTCGAGATTTTTTGCCCTTATCCGAGAAGGCTAGGTGTTAGATCTTACTTACCATAAGACCAGGGGTGTGGATGAAAGACAGCGGTGAGGAGCCCTGGAGTAGCAGTAGAAAGACTGCAGAAAGAGTTAGGAGCCCAGAGGAGGAGGCAAAGCGGAGGGGGCAGAAAGTGGAGACCAAAGCAGACGACAGAACATGAGCAGGAAAGGAGGTGAAAGGAGAAAAATTTTTAAGGAGAAAATTTTCTGTCGCTGTCTGAATTCGAACCCAGGACCTTTTGAATGAGAGGCAAACACCGTAACCTCTAGACCACAAAAACCGCCTGTGTACATTTTTAAATTCAAGGAATATAAAAATTTGGGACTTGAAAACCTGTTCACTAAAGGTGCATGTTTCACACTCTGTGATACCCATATTCACTATGTGTGTCCTAGACTGTAGATATTGATAGACAGATAGGAAGAAAGCTAGATAGAATCTGATAGATAGACAGATGAACACAAATAGCAAAAGTAAGAGAGGGGAAGGGAGAGCAGGAGAAAGAAAAACATGGTAGGCCTACTGAGCTGCATTAATTTAAATTCAATGAAATGATCAAGGTACTTTGCAAACTTTGACGTTTTAGAATTATTTTTTACAATGAGGGTTATTTTTAACTACATCCCTCATCGACACAATTTGAATCGTTGAGGAAGCAGGTTTTGACCCCTTTCTCAAGGCCAACCCGTCCTGAAATGAAATTTTAGTGTAGGTGTTTTTTAAGCCCCCATCGACACAATGTAGACCATATATAGGAGACGGGCTTTCAACACTGCTGGTGAGGGCCATCCTGGGTTGAAATATACATCCCAGCTGAAAGAACAAGATACTCTATAAAAATTTGCTCCCCACTCGAGAATCTAACTCTTGCCTCTCGCAATATGACAGTGAGTGTTCCTAAACGCTACGCCACAGATGTCAGTACCAGGCTGATGCGTTGTTTTTTGTTTTAGTGTTTTACTCGCAACTGCATAAGGTCATATGAGAAGACGGGACATAAATTATTACGCATTCTCAGTTTGATTGGTAGGAATTTATTTTTTAATTTTTCTAGGGCGGCAGCCGAGACCTATTCTCATCAATTTTAAGACCACCAAAGAATTTTTAACGTGCACAACTTGCACACGGGACCTCTGAGATTTTTTCACCTTTATCAGACAAGGCTAGGTGTTCGACCTTACCCACTCTAAGATCAGGGGTGAGACTGAAAGACAACAGTATGAAGGAGCCAAGGAGTAACAGTAGAAAGACATAGAAAGAGCCAGGGCCCAGAGGAGGGGTAGAAAGTGAAGATGAAAGCAGACAACAAAACATGATTAGAGAGCTGGAAAGGAGGTGAAAGGAGCACACTTTTATTTCAGAGAAGAAAATTTTCCATCGCTGTCAGGATAAAAATTGAGGACTTATTATTGAATGAGAAGCAAACACCATAACCTATAGACCACGAGAGCCCCCAGGCTGAGATGGATACAACGTCCCAGCAAGAAAAACCAAAATTCTTGATAAATATTCTCCCCAATCATGTACCAAACTCAGGTCTTCTGCAGACAACAGCAAAGTGCATATCAACAAAATTGTTTTTGTCTGCTTCTTCTAAATAAAATTCCAGAATAACATGATCAAGGCCCCTTTTGTTTGTCATAAGTGCAATCATTGCTCCAGATTTTCATGAGTCTGGAGAATCTTCACAAGATTTGTCCATAGAATTTAGCATGCATGGTTTATTACCCCTGTCCGCGCATGGTGTTTTACTATCTTATCCATACGACGTGGGGAACTCTGTGCCACCACTTTCCAAAGTTAATCCGATCCGTACGCCTTGCATAGCAGTCTGTCACAATGATTTTTTGAGAAATACTAAAAGTTTCAAACAGAACTTCGCACAAGAAGCATTCTAAAATGTAAAGAATGCCTGGGGTACAAAATAACCCCAGGAGTACGGATAGGGTTAAAGAAGATGAAAGAGAAAAAGAGCGAGGTACGGTACAAATCTAAAAATCTAAAAGACTTCAATCTTAATAAATGAATAAATGACAAGTCGAATGCAGTTCTGTGTTACCGGTACCTTTATTTTCTTTTCATAGGCCAACTATAGTTGCTTTTTGTGATTTCTCCACCCAGTGCCATATATATATATGGTCGCTTTCAAGCACAAGGGGGCTATCCCGAAAAAAAGCTGTTTTGAGAAAATCGAAGGTAAAATTTCTGTGCCTCGTTCAGTGTCTTTATAATACAAGGAGAGTATTCTCTATAACTAAACAAATATATACAAACCAATGAAACCAAAATTCTCCTATTGGTAGGACAATGCCCACTTTAGGAGTATGTCAAATTTCTGGAAACCCCCAAAATCTGGGTTAGCCCGCTTGTCCTTAAAAGCGACCATATGGAGATGGGAGGTGGGGTGGGGGCACTCTGAAGTGGTTGGCTCCTGCGGAATCTTTTCAGAATATAACTACAAACAACACAAAAACAAACTCAGATCTTATCAATTTATCAAACAAATGGGGAAAATATGTAATTCAGAGATTTGAATTGAAACCTAGTTTGGAAACGGGTGAGTATTGTGCACTTGTTGCTCTGTTCATGTGTGTATGTGTGTGTGTGTGTGTGTGTGTGTGTGTGTGT
>NW_004798154.1:86077-97864 GCF_000002075.1 Aplysia californica
GGGGGGGTTGTGGGTGAGGGTAGACCATCTTCCATGCAGAGTACCCATTTGTTACTACAAGTGTTAACTGCAATTATGCCAATCAATAACATGAAAAATACATATAATTGGCTTTGCAGGGCAGTACTTGACAGTGGGTCATGGTGGTCTGAACATGTTTTGACATACCAGAATACATATACTTGTATAACAGTACAACACGAATAGGTCAAACACAAAAGACTCGTTTGTTTTTTGTTTCAGTAGAGGTTTTACGGCACTCGCAACCCACAGAAGACTCGAAATCACGCATCCGTCGAACTGTGCCTGCAGTCCCGGTTTTTTAAAAGTTTTTTTCTTTTTCTTTGTAAAATATCCCTCCAACTACGGATCCCTCCAACTACGGATCCCTCCAACTACCGAGACTGGTCCCGACGAATTCAACCTACCCGTGTTATACTGTATACAGTCAAACCTATCGGCCACATGTACAAGCAACCGCTTCCAGTTTCCCCCTTTGCCTTTTTTTACATTATAATGACTGTCCAAGACCTCCATCTGTCTAAGACAACCACTTTGCTCGGAAACAATGGAAGGCTGTCCTGGACAATTTTGTGAGGAAGACAGAAAGACAGAGAGTGGAATAAGAAACAGTACGGCCATAAGACAGGCAGACAGACAGAAAGAGAAATACACTAAAGAAAAAGGAATGGGGATGGGGGGTGGGGGTGGGAGGAGTGGGGGAAGGAGAGAAAGACAACATGCATGACAAACCTGATGACATTGTCCAAATTGAAGAAGATAAATCCTAAGCGAAAATGCAGACAAAAACAGTGTCAAACACAACCTTAAAATACAATTCAATAAGAGTCATTGGCAAAGAAAAGTCACGGGATGCCAGAGTCAGTGTGAGATGGAAGTCATTGGCCGACGAGAACGGAGTAATTCTTTGACAAATTTTTGGCAAAATAAAGAATTCCATCAAACTTGCAGTTCAGTTATAGTTATATACAATAAATAAAAGTCTATCATTACATGTCATAGTACCATGAACAAAGTATTAAGTAGCTAAAAGAAGTAAGGATTGTCCCATCAGCTCAGTTGGTGTCAAGCTGGACTAGTAAGCGGATGACCTTTGCCTTTATTAAAAAACCGATTGCTCCATTAGCTCAGTTGGCATCAAGCTGCACTACAGAGTGGATGGCCCTGGTTCAAATCCCAGATTGGGTATTCTTGAACCCGGGTCGTTTTGAGGAGTTTTCAAGGCTCTCAAGCGATATCAGCACGTCTCGCGCTCAACCCATTCAGCATGGTCCTATCGGAGATGGATGTTAAATTTTGAGTTCCCGCCTCTTGAATAAATCTAATAGCACTGAAAGGGGAGTTAATCCCATACACTTTTTTAAAAATTCAAATCCCTGAGTGTTTTTAAACCTGGGTCACTTTGTGGAATGTTCACTGCTCTCAATCCATTTCGCTTGGTCCTATCGGAGATGGATGTTAAATCCAGAGGTTTTTTAGTTTAGTTTTAGTAGAGGTTTTACGGCGCTCGCAACTGCATACGGTCATATGAGCGCCAAAGGGGTGGATGTCAACAGAGAAGTCCTTAAGGGGAATCAGACTTACTCTGCTCACCTCTCTTGCTTCAACAGCACAAAGTCGACTATCAAGGCACCCCGGAAATAGCGGGTCACAAGAGTGTGACAAACATACAAAGCAAGTAGAGGAAAATGACGATAGTAAGGATTAGGAAAGAAAAAGTAGCAGTTCCCTGTTGTAGTTCAGGCACAGTTATGAGCATGACATTGTTGGATCAGCCCATTTACAATTCTACTGTGCATTAGAACGAGAAATGTCCCCCTTTGGGAATGGTCTAAAGATACTTCAGTCAGTGGCACCGCCCCGGGGGGTTTCAAATCCCTGAGTGTTTTTAAACCTGGGTCACTTTGGGGAATGTTCACTGCTCTCAATTCATTTGGCTTGGTCCTATCGGAGATGGGTGTTAAATTCAAAGGTGCCGGGGACATTTAACCAATACGCTTATCGCTTACCAAAAGAAGTAATGTTCATGGTATAGCAGACGCTACAGTGGAGTCCTGAAATCTGCAGGACCTCCGGATTTTCTTCAGTTTGACCAAGTTTTCAGTTGGGGGGGGGGTTGGTAAGTGTTTTACAGCGCTTGCAACTGCATAAGGTCATATGAACCACAGGACACATTAAATATTATCAATTTAGAGAGGTTGCTTAAACCGACGGAAAAAAACTGGGGCTTTTATCCAATTTTCTTTCAGTTTACCACTGTTTTAGGATTAACTGCGTTCGTTTTAAGATTAAACGGACTCCAGTGTGGCTGCATTTTCCACCTTCTGATACAAGAGTTCGGGAAGGGGCACAGCACAAGGCAGAATAATAATAACAACTCTGCAGTTGACAGTACAGTAAAGAACCCAGCCATGTTAACAATAAGAAGTTAAGTGAAAAAAAAGAAATGGTATAGGTTTAACATCTCTATCAACACTGTTAGGTCATGAGGCAGTAGAAGGTAAGTTCACATCAGCGTTACATACAGTCAAACCTGCTATACCAACCACCCGTCCAAGGTAATCACTAGTGCAAATGACCACTTCCCATTTTCCCCCTTGCATTTTTCCCAATATAATACAGTATAACACGAATAGGTCACACACAGAAGACTCGAAATCATGCATCCGTCAAGCTGTGCCGGCAGTCCTGTTGCTTGTTTTTTTTAATTTATCATTGTAAGATATCCCTCGAACTATGAATCTCTCGAACTACCGAGGCCGGTCCCAACGAATTCGAGCTATCCGCGTTATACTGTATTATAATGACTCTGTCCAAGAAGACAACCTGTCTAAGACAACCGCTTTTCTCCGTGACAGCAGGTGGCCATCCTGGGAAAATCTTACTGTATTTACTATGACTCATGACAGTAAAAAGTATGTTCCATGATCCACAGCAAACAAGTCACTGTAAAAGAA
The DNA here is from genome assembly GCF_000002075.1 of Aplysia californica. Taxonomy (NCBI): domain Eukaryota; kingdom Metazoa; phylum Mollusca; class Gastropoda; order Aplysiida; family Aplysiidae; genus Aplysia; species Aplysia californica. Next base: position 89,056 of record NW_004798154.1, read on the forward strand.
TCATAGTGACAGTAACAGTAACACTTAACAGTGATCAATAACAATTGACTGACATTCAGCTGAATAAATCACTCCACTAACAACATCACCACTATTAGATAAACACTAAAACATAATTCTTTGATCAACATTATATATCATGTATATATTATAATACAGTAGTCTCCACCTAAGATCCCACCACTTACGATCCCGGTTCGCTTACGATCCCGCTGTTTTAAGAAAACAGAATTTTTACTATACAAAAGTCACCCCTAAGATCCCGCTCTGATTCACTCTGAAGGTCTACATTCGGCTAAGATCCCGCATTTCAGATCATAATTTGAGGAACAAAAACCCTGGCGGGCACAGCCAATCAACCAAGAGTGAAAAGTTGAGATCAATAAACTGTCCATCGCGTCAAAGATCAGCCACTATCGTGAATGTGATCACATACACGTAAAACTCTATGGAGCTATACAATGTTTGCCCCAGACGGGATCACACCGGGTGTAAACTGACCGACACGTTTGTTTTCCCCACACATCGCACTCACACCTGAGCTCTCCCCCTAAACTTATATCACTCGCTGGGCGGGTATGGCCTAGACATTCCCTTCAGGCGGGATCACATCGAACTGTGAACTCTTCCTTGACCATTGCTGCAGCAGTCTTTACTCCCGAATTTGCGAGACAGACTGAATTTTAATTGGTGTGTTCGCAACGTAATCATGTGTAATGACAAAGGCGGTTGGGGGGGGGACTCTGTCAGAGATAGAAAACTATAAATTTTCGACAGGTAAAAGGGAGGGGCACCTGGATAAGCGTAGAACTTGAGACTCATGATAGGATAATAAGTGAAAATGGTGCACCTCATGCCAATATGCACTGTAATAGGTCATCAAGGTTAACCGCGCTTTGCTCACTATATATGCCATACACCCTCCAAGGGGTCTCGTCAATTCATTTTTAGAGTGGAAGGAGACCATTTTACCGATTGTGAGCCTTAACATGGGTCACCATAGATTCTTCCCTGAGTTCGTCGGTTAAGATCCCGGTTCGCCTAGGACCCCGCATTTCCTTGCTCCCGAGCACCGGGATCTTAGGCGGAGACTACTGTATATATATAGCACATTTTAAAGTCATTGCGTATTGTACCAAATAATTTTAACAAAACTTCATTTCCCCATACACATGAGTGAGGATTGATTAAAAAGTAAGAGAAGGGAAGAGAATGTCCAGCAAACACCTCAACAGAAGAATGAATAAGAAGCTACAAAAAGAAGACAATAAAGCATAAAAACCTTATTTAAAAAGGAAACACTTTCAACAAGTGTGAAAAGGTTGCGACAATACCCTCCCTGTATGAACCACAAAAGTTCAGTTATGATGGATAGAGCAGAGGTCAGCGGGGACTTCGCAATAACTAAAAGCAAACAATGCAACAGAGATGAATTCAGGTTCATTTGAAAGGCCAGTAATGATCTAGTTGTGCTGCTGTCAACTTATCAAAATCTTTCACCAGTAAGACAGCTTAAACTTAAAACCGGTTAAAATTCAGCTCAATAAATGCATGAAAACGCCACATGGCATGTCAAAGACACTTAGTATGGCCACAGCTGAGTAATCTTAAGAACATATAGTGACTATCTAAACAAGATTTTGTCTGCCTGCAGTAGCAAAATAGCAATTTTAGTTTGAGTTTTATAGCAATATTGACACTTAGGACTTAGGAAAATCAGAACTAGAAAAGACGGTAAAATGAAGAAAAAAAATGAACTGCAAAAAATATAAAACCATGATAAGAACAATCATAAAAATTTGACCATAAAAGTTTTGTAAAAGTTTCCTTTACAGTAAGTAGACAGAGCACCTGCTCCACTGGCTTGTTCAATCAATGAAAACATTTCCTCAGCATCAATCCACAAGCATCTTGGAAGTCGTCTTTAGAAGATTCGAAAAAATTTACAGGAAAGGAGAGCGCTCCCATCAAGGTCACGACTTCCGACTTGGGCACTGGTTATTATTCAATTAACAACAAGGAAGGAATATATATATATATATAAGATTAACAATATTGACACTCCCAGGGAAAGTCAGAACTAAAAAAGTAACAAAATAAAAAATAAACAGTTAAAAATATTGAACTGCGTCAAGATCGGTCACAAAAATTGGACAATAAAAGTTCATCAAAAGTGGACTTCACAATATAAGTAGATAAAGCTTCCTACTCCACTGGCCTGCTCAATCAAAGAATGATTTTTCCTTTGCTCATGCAAACCCTACACCACAAACTTCAAACGTCTCTAAGGATTTTCCTGAGCATGACGACATTTTTTGTGCCTCAGCAGGTTCCCCGACTGTGTAAACTTTGCCCCACAGATTTCACACTCGAAGGGCTTTTCTCCAGTGTGAACTCTTTTGTGCATCTGCAGGCTGCCATTTTGGGCAAACGCTGCACTGCAAATGTCACACTTGTACGGTTTTTCTCCTGTATGTTTTCTTTTGTGTCTGTGTAGGTGGCCACTCCCAACGAACCCAGCTCCGCAAACATCACATTTGTAAGGCTTTTCTTCAGCGCCGGTATGTAATCTTTTGTGAATCTTAAGATTACCACTTAGTGCAAACTGTGCACCACACACTTCACATTTATAAGGAGTTTCCCCTGAGTGTATTTTTTTGTGATTCTCCAGATCGGTACTACCAGCAAACCGTGCATTACAAACTTCACACTGGTAGGGTTTTTCTCCCGTGTGTACCCTGAGATGTCTCCTTAGACGGCCATTCCCTGTAAACTCTTCGCCACAAAACTCACACGTGAAAGGTTTTTCCCCAGTGTGACTTCTTTCATGAATCTGCAGGTTGTTACGCCTGGCAAATCTAACACCACAAAATTTACACTTGAAACTCTTCTTTTCGAGTGCTGTTTCGTCATTCAAACTGCTACAACCGTCCGGAAGATCTGTCATATCTTGTCCTGTGTGTCTTTCTCGAGATGTTTCTTGTGACGTGCTACCCCAAGATTCGGTACAATTGTCAGAAGGGCAACTTGCACTGTGTCCATGACCTTCGTCCAGTGGTTCTGGAAGACTGGAAGTATGAGAACTATCACAGCCAGAGAAGACACCTGATGAAAGTCAAGTGAAAAAGTCAGTTAATAATAAAACATGTAACACTCAAACTCTTGTCTTTCATACCAGTGAGCATGATTTTAACTTTCAATCAACTTTCTCAAGACCAAATTCAATTTAAATTCAAGAATGGAATACATAACTCTTTATCTCCGGCAAGCCACTCCCAGGGGCTCGCGGTCGGAACCGCTGTGCCGGTGAGCCCTTGACAGCGGCTCGGGCACATTCCTTTAAGACGACTTCGACATTGAATTACTTTTCGGCAATTGTCGAAAACAGGTCTCTTTTATTGAGACTACATTCATTAGATGAAGAACTATCAAAATAGGTTGCCTTGTTTTGATTTAAATGACCAACTCTGAGATGTTTTTGTCATGTTTATATATACAAAACAGGGCCCAGCACAGTGGATTTTCCCTCCACAAAGGCAAAGAGTTTTAAAAAACTTGGCAAGATATTCCACTCCAACACAAACAAAACGAGACACACACACTGCACTGACTTCCTGCTTTTTCTAACCAAACTATGTTCTACATTAAAATACAGCTATCATCATAAGTCACAATCATGACACCAATGGGTCTGTTTGGCACTTTAGATGCTAATCTAAGTCTCCACTTAAAAGAACCAGTAAATTCCTGATATTGTGCAAAAACGCATGCTTCACATGGACCAGATAATTATAATATCTTCACATTTTAAAAGCATAAAAATAAATTGTGTCATGCGAAGTTGCAATGCATAGAATAATGAGGGGGGAAAACTGATTTGAAATCCTTTTTACATTTTAAGTTTTAAGAATTTTGGGTGTTATTTAAACAGCTTCACTTCATGTAGTAAATTGTTAAACAAAGGTTACTGTAAATGTAATAACATAAATTAAATACATTTTTCGGAAAAAATCACACACACACATTTCTGAAAGGGAGTGTATACAGACCCGGTAACCGGGAACAAAGTCACAAGGTATACAGACCCGGTAGGGGAACTCTTTTGTGATTTCGGAGAGTTTCAGCGCCCTCTTGGCTCAGGGTAGACCTAGGTTCTTCTAGATCTATGGTCTAGATCTAGATCTAGGCAGTCATAAATCTTTGATCTAGTTTCGCGGCTAGCCTAGATCTAGATCTAAATGAAGATTGCGGATGTCTTTTCGATGAACGATCGTTTTTCCTCCGTTTTGGAGTTGGAGGAATCACGATTTGAAGTAAAGAAAATGTCATAATTTCAATCGAGCAGTCACCCTCTCTCTCTCTCTGCCCCCCCCCTCTCTCTCTCTCTCTCTCTCTCTCTCTCTCTCTCTCTCTCTCTCTCTCTCTCTCTCTCTCTCTCTCGTTCTCTCTCTCTCTCTCTCTCTCTCTCTCTCTCTCTCTCTCTCTCTCTCTCTCTCTCTCTCTCTCTCTCTGTGTATCGCTCGCCTTCTCTTTTTCTTTGTTTGTCTCTGTATTTCTTTGTCCCCACCTATTTCCCACTCTATCTTTCTCTCGTTCCCTCCTGCCAACTGGGGCATGTCACATTTTGCTAGCACCACTCTCTCTCTCTCTCTCTCTCTCTCTCTCTCTCTCTCTCTCTCTCTCTCTCTCTCTCTCTCTCTCTCTCTCTCTCTCTCTCTCTCTCTCTCTCTCTCTCTCACACACACACACACACACACACACACACTCACGCACACACTCTCTAGATTTCTACCGGGTCTGGGCGCTGAAACTTCCCGAAATCACAAAAGAGTTTCCCTAGCGGGTCTGTATACTTCGTGACTTTGTTCCCGGTTACCGGGTCTGTATAAACTTCGTTTCTGAAAAGAAAGAGCCATGCCACTTTTACTACTTATTAGCAAATATTTATGCAAAGTGACACCATCATGTGTCATGGACTATCCAATAACTATTGTAACTTAACATGTCAATATAGATGAAATTATATATTCATCTGGAGCTGCATTGCTCAGACCAAGGTTTCAAGCAATATGTTATGTTATTATGTACTAGATCTAGTAGTAGGACCTATATTGGGGGCAGATTTGCTCTCATCAGGAGATCAGGCACTTTATTATAAGAGTAAGAAAAATGTTTTCAAATTCAGAAATGAACTATCAACCAACAAAACAGAGGTGACATCCTGGCGACAGCAACACTCACCTTCATGAACTTTATCAAGCTGACCATCATCAACTTTATCAAGCTGACCATCATCAACTTTATCAAGCTGACCATTATATTCAGGCCTCTCTGAGCCCCCACTGACGTCTTCTGCACCAACCCCTGAGTTCATGTTGGGTGAAACTAAGTAGTTTGTTTCCGACATCTGGTCATCTCCGAGTGAACAGTTTATAGGGCACATCCTGCTGAGCTTGACAGGAAAAGAAGACTTGCGCTTTCTCGATGATTTAGCAGTCAGATTAATGCTGGGCTGGTCTGCTTTCAGTAACCTGAGTTTGTCACTAATGCCAATTTTAAGTGTTTTCTTGTCACTTTGTTCCACTGCATGATGAGAAACATGCTCACTATCCCCAATGCCAAGGACATCCTTACAATCATCACTAGTATCTCTCTGAGTTTCAGCTATGTCTGTAGATCTAGAGGGAAATTCATTTTCATTATGGGGATCCATACTAGGTGTGAAATTCTTAGTCATCTGCTTTTTCTTAACGGAATCACAAGAAAGAGTCACTGGTTTGCACTGATCTCTGGATCTATTATGAATCTCTGTTTCACAGTCACTTCCATCAGAGTCAGGCTTTATTTGCATTGCCATTGTCTTCTCATTAATTTGATTATTGTTCCCTATCCAAGTGGTATTTAGCACTACTGAAAGTGAAAGCAGTTGTAAAGTTTACGTTATTTTGGTCTGTCTCCACCACCACACGTCCACAGACAGCAGTTTTATCCACAGACCAGCAGGGGCGATCTCAGTCTCTGATGCCACCATTGGTTCTTCAATGTCTATGTAGCCCCCCTCACTCTGAAGCATTCTGTGTATTCTACTACGAAGGAAACTATTGAAATCACTGTTTTCTTTACAAAATGTATCTCTAAGCACATCAATTTCGGTAACTTGGCCGAGCTTTGTTGACAGTGAACTGTTGCTCTGACTGAGCCTACAGTCCGTCCAAAACCGAAGTTGAAAGAGACAAGCAGACAAGTAAGCTTAGCAGTTAAAAATTTAAAGAATATGTTTCCAAAACAGAGTGTACTCTGCGCATTTGGTTCATAATAATAAAGTACAAATAGTTGTTATTCTACAAACGAGGATTTGTATCCAATGGAATAGTCAAAATAGACAGCAATGAAAGACATCATCAAGCAAATAAAGTGGTGACCTAGAATACATACTCTAGGCCTAAGATCTGTTGGTAGTCAAAAACAAATGTGTTACACTTGTAGGCCTAATAGTAGAGACGCAGTTGTATGCAATTTCTTTTTAAAGAATTTTAAAAGAGGAACATTATGCACAACCACAGAATTCTACACTTAGAATTCTGTGTGCACAGCACAATACTAAGAGAAAATTCTAAAGCGAAATTAATCCAACCCAGCAGTAAGTAAATTGCACTCATGACACCACGACTTCCATCCTTCTGCTCGGGATTAGGCTCCTGATTATTGTGTCTTTTGGACTTAACAAAAGTAAAGACTCGGTAGAAAAAACAAAAGTGCAAAAAAGGGGGGAAAAATATGTGCATTCATTTTTAAAAGACAAACCAGGTCTGATGGAGCTAAAGATTGTAGGTCTACTATTATTTCGTGAACAATTAATATCTTTAAGGTATTAGAACGCGAAATTAACCTGCCATTTCTGCTATTTGCCTAACATACCTTACAATAATCATATGTACGTAAATCTACCCTATAGGTGAAGAAAAATATTTGAATGTGGAATAAAAATTTGAATTTGCAAATTAGGCTTCCAATATGGCCGTCGATAATATACATCTTGAGCAAAGGAAGAATGGCGTGGAGATATGCCGGCTACTTCGAAGTCGAAGAAAAAGACAGGACATCATAGGAGGCCAAAAGACCCAAATGTGTAGACCGGGCGCGGTTCGTCCATAGAGCACGGTCGTGCAGTGCTGCCCAAAATTTTGTAATGTTCTATTACGTAAAACACCCACATTAATAAAATTTTAGTGATCCGGTAAACAAAAAAAAAGAAAAGAAAAAAATATGAGTTGTATAATTTTGACTTTAAATTGTCAATGGATCACCCCAGACACCCAGGTATCGCCAAAACAGACTTGATTGATCTCAATAATTATATCGAGTCGTAGAGCAGAGGGATTCTGTTCGGTTCAGTGGCGGGGAGAGAATCCAATGCAACAAGCCTAATGGAAGGATTCACCTATAGGCCTACAGACGAGATGGTCATAGACATCTTTTCTTTTTTTTTCTTTTTTTTTTGGAGGGGGGTAAGTGTTTTACAGCGTTCGCAACTGCATCAATAAGGCCATATGAGCGCACGGGACACATTAAACTTTCTCAGTTAGGTAAAAATTTATTAATTTTGAATTTTGCCCAGGTAGCAGCCGGTTTTAGGACCACCAAGTGCTCTTTTACATGCGCAACTTGCAAACAGGAACTCCGAGATTTTTAACCCTCTTACGAGAAGGTTAGCGGTTAGGCATTTTTCTTTTTGTAAGCTGCGGCAAGGAACGAACTGTCATTGCTGTTAACAATAATCAAAACAACGTTTCTTTTCTCACCTGGTAGTTTTTACGTCCAATATAATCTGAGACGGTGTAGCCAGTTTTATTGAGGTCAGAAAGAATTAGCAGTAGAAAGGCTGCAGAAAGAGTCAGGAGCCCAGAGGAGGGGCGCAGGGGGGGGGGGGGGGGGGCGCAGAAAGTGGAGACGAAAGCAGACGACAATATGTGATTAGAGAGCAGGACATAGAGGTGAGAGGAGACAAATTTAGGGAATAAAATTTTTCATCGCTGTCAGGTTTCGAACCCGGGACCTATTGAATGTGAGGCGAACACCGTACCTCTAGACGACGAGAGCCCCCTATCACAGACATTATTTTAAAAGACGTTGCTGAACACAATGCTTACGGTATCTGTAGTGTAGTGGTTATACAGATCTATGCGCTTCGCAGTCGCATGCATGAAACCCAGGTCCGATTCCCAGGTGGGAAGAATTTTTATCGAATGTCTCGGTCCTTTTCGGTGGATATTTTATTCGTCTCGGTCTTGGTTAGCCCTGACAAGCAGGGCTGAAGCACGCATCCTAAATTATCTAAATGTCGATGTGGACATTAAAAACACCTAAATTATTTTTTTTTTAAACACAATGCCTGCGGGGAGTATAACATACGGCCTGAGCTATAACTGTAAATATGAAGATCGTCTCTCTTGAGCCTTTCTTACAAACAGCAATGTCGGTGTTTTCAATGCCTGATTGACCCCCAGTTGTATTTCTCTGTACTGGAAATTACAATTTGCGGAGATTTTGTTGTGTATCGATTGACAACAATTTTACAGCATGGTTTCAAATTTGGCAGGTCAAGTAGAGACTAAAAGACATTACAGTCACCAGGTTTTTTCATTGATTCCTGGCGGTTGTTTTACCGAAAGGAGTAGATTTTTTAAAGACCGTGACAGCTGTGACAAAAATTTCTAAAGTGTGATATAATTAGAGTTAGTACAAGACAACGTTCAGCTCGCTATATGTCTGAATGTGTGTGTGTGTATGTGTGTGAGAGAGAGAGAGA
>NW_004798154.1:98965-100598 GCF_000002075.1 Aplysia californica
GGCCGATCGACCGACTCGATCGCCTGAAACTGGAAACAAACACGTTTGTTTGAGACGATCGAGTCGGGCAATCAGCCCGATCGGCCGATCCCATCCGTAGTGGGCACCCCGCATTAGCGAGCCTGCACAACCAGTTTAGTTTCATTTCAGTCGGAGTTTTACGGGACTCGCAACACACATAGGTCATGTAAGTGCCGGAGATTTGGGGTGTTACTAGAGTAAGTAAGTAGGTTTATTCAGCGTTTAAGGCCATTGGCCCACATCACATCATATAAAACCCTCATGTTTCATGTATAAAATAAAGTTTCCATAATGAAAGAGTAGTCACACACAAGTACAAAAAATACAAAAAAGAGAAGGAGGACAGATAAAGACAATCTGAGAAGGCCTAGATGTAGACCTATGATAGGAATAAAGAAACAAACCACACTAGAGCGTTTGCAAACCATCCAGGCTTTCAAATGAATGTCGAATCAATTATAAGGCCAGGCAAAGATGTGTACAGTACCGTAACTAGGGGGGCAAAGAAATAGCCACCGATAACTCTCAGTGTAGATACGCAAATATGAATCCACGAATAATACTCAATATCACAAACATAGAGTGAGTGGTTGGCGGGTGCTCTGGTGTGGTTTGCTCCTTCTTTCCTCTTAAACATCTATCGTCCTTACCTCTCCTCCTTCTTTTATATGTTTGCTGTTGGTCTCTTGTAACACCTCTAATCTTCGGCACTTATATGACCTTATTGTGTTGCAAGTGCCGAAAAACTCTTTACTAAACTAAACTAAACAAACATAGACATTCTACACACCTTTGTTGGGCGTCACTGTGTAGCAGCCTGTTTTTTTCAAGGGTTTTATTCTTATTTCTTCATACTCTTCGCAAAAGAAGGAAATCTTATTAGTTTGATGTTTTGTTGTTGGTTGGTTGGGTTTTTTCTAAGGGGGCGGGTCTTGTTTGTTATGTTTTGTTTATGTTTTTGTGGCTGTTGTTGTTGTTGTTGTTGTTGTTGTTGTTGCTTTTGTTGCTGTTTAGGGGTGGTTGTTTTGTTGTGTTTTATTGTTGTTGTTGTTGTTTGTTGGGGGTTATTTTGTCTCTTTTTTGTCTCTAGGCCTACACTATTTAAGAATAAAGCGTTTTAAGTGCTGACAAAACTAGAAGGGGGGGACAACAAAGATAGAGTAAAGACTCGACAACATGCCAGACGAAACACTTCTAGTAATTTGATTCACATTACAGCAGGGGTGCCAAAAGATAAATAATATGGGCTAATTCTAGCCTCCATAAAACTGGCTACACCGTCACAGACGCACTGTATGTCTGACGTAAAAGGTGGGAAATTAAACCGTTGTGTAAATAAAAATTAACAGAAATGGCAGTTCGTACCTGCCCGTAGCTTACAAAAAGAAAAATGCCTTCAACTCAAATTTCATTGCATCAGAATACGAGATATCTTGTCTTGTTTTGAACGAGGTGCTTTTGCTAACTCCCCCGCCATTTATTTATTATTATTCATCTGCCTGCTTGAGACATATAAGGAGAACTGATTTGGAGGGGGGGTGTCAAAAATTTACAAAGCATTAGTGGGCTCTGCACCCTCCCACTCTCCCACACACACACACACACACACACA
>NW_004798154.1:102747-104377 GCF_000002075.1 Aplysia californica
CCCCTTTTTGCCCCTTCTTCTGGATTACTGACTCTTTCTGTAACCATTCTACTGCTATTCCTGGGCTCCTTCTTTCTTCTGTCTTTTAGCCACACCCTCTGATCGTAAGTTTTTTAAAGATCTAACACCTAGTCTTCTCGGATGAGGGCGAAACAATTTTTTGGAGGTCCCGTGTGCAAGTTGTGCACGCTAAAGATCCCATGATTGTCCTAAAATCGACGAGAGTAAGCTTCGGCCGCCATTCAGACAAAATTCAAAAATTAATTCCTACCCGACTGAAAATACTTAGTTAGGTCATATAATATGTGCCGAAGATTATACGTCTTACAAGAGAGCAACAGACAAACAAAAAGAATAGGGAGACGTCAGGACGATAGATGTTTGATAAGAAAAACAGAAGCAAAACACACCCGAGCACCCGCCAATCACCTGCTTTCTCTCTGCATTCGTTCTTCGTCTATTAGTATTAGAACAAGCGTGCTGCCTTTTAATTAATCTATTGAAACCAGTTGGACGTTAAACATGCTCAAAAAAGAACCAAAATGGAAAGATATTTTTTAACCAAAAATCAAAACCAACATTTCAAAGTTGTCTGTGTTTTCAATAAAGCAAAAACATCAGTCAAGTGAAGCAACAGCTAGATCTAGCTGAATTTTCTTTCCCGTTTGTAATTAATGGTTGTCTGTGCTGTGCGTCCTACTTACCACGCGGTGCACTTTGTCCCAACTAATATAATTGATTCGACATTCATCACTTGAAAGCATGAATATGCTGGCTCGCCAAGATAACAAAGACTCTTAACACAAATAGCAGGTGGGAATACTGCCGAGAGACTGATAAGAGTCGCGGCGCGTTTTGTTATTTCACATTTCATAAAAATCAGTTGGTGGTGAACGAACGCATATTTATTTGGCGTCGATCAACCGGAACTACTTACAACAACGTATGACGTAAGGAGAAAGGATATAATCTCGAGCAAGAGCTACATTGTCGTAGTTTGTGTAAACGCTGTATTCTTTTACTCACGATGGATTGGCTGCACGGCACAGTGAAGTCAGTGTTCAAGAGACTGGATGCTTCTGTAAAGGCTCGATTAACCAACAAGAAAAGGGGCAAACCTTGTGTTACGGCAACGCCATCGAGTAAATCGCAGCGAGTGTCTTCCCCGGATAAAATCCATTCCAGTAGCGTCCGAAGACAGTGTGGGATGTTTGGGGGGAGAGGGGGATACTTGTCACGGAGTTCCTGTGGTGGACTTTCAGCAAAAGAGGATTTAGAACCTTTCATGAGCCGGAATATGTACAGTCTCTACGAGCGTGTCGCGGTGTCTCCAGAGCCAGGCTGTGAATTTGGGTAGGTTATTATTATGTGGCCTGTTCCACGCCACAGGTTCAAGTCTTGTCTGTCTGTCTGTCTGTTTGTCTGTCCGCCTGCCTGTCTGTCGGTTTGTCTGTCCCTGTTTCTGTCTGTCTGTCTGTCTGTCTGTCTGTCTGTCTGTCTGTCCTTCTGTCTGTCTGTCTGCCTGTCTATCTGTTTGTCTATCTTCCTATCTGTCTGCCTGTCTGTCTGTCGGTTTGTCTGTCTGTCTGTCTGTCTGTCTGTCTGTCTGTCTGTCTGTCTGTCTGTCTGT
>NW_004798154.1:105572-108397 GCF_000002075.1 Aplysia californica
AGACAGACAGACAGACAGACAGACAGACAGACAGACAGACAGACAGACAGACAGAGACAGAGACAGACAGACAGAGACAGGCAGGCAGACAGAAAGGAAAAAAACTGCCACGCCATATCCCAAAATTTGCCCCGAAGTTGAAGTGAATTCCACTTGGTTGGTGTGTTCCCTACAACAGTATTTAGAAGATATTAAAGGCCCTTTTCTGAGCCTGCATTTATAACTCTATCATCAGTGTATCTGATATTGTTAGTATTTCGTTCTTCTACATTTCTTATTACATAGGTTGTTTAACTGTATTTGTTGTTTAAGAAGTCTGGTAACATAATATGCTTCTTTACCCCTTAATCTGCGCATGTATTCGGTGTTCTCTCAATTCTTACAGCATTGTTTTGGTCCCAGTGCAAATTCTTTATAGTTCTTGAATCCTTTCCATATATGTCTAGCTCTTCCAAATTTTTAAATAGTATAATGTATTATGTTCACTCTATCAAAAGTCTTTTTGAGCATAGTATGTATATTCTATATTTCTTTCTGTTCTTCGGTACATCTTTCCATTAACTTTGTTGGGGTGAATCGAGTGCCTTTGTTAGAAACGAAGCCCACTAAATGTGTTTTAGACATCACTGGTCTTAAACACAGTTTTTGTTCTCGTTTCTTTCCATTAGCACTAGTGGCGTCGGTGGCGTAGTTGTTAGGCTGTCGGAACCGTAATCGTGAGAGTGCGGGTTCAAGGGTTTGAACCTCAGCCTGGTTGTATCTTTGGGAAAGGCACGTTACGTGAATTTCTTATTTGGCTCGGTCGTTTCGGAGATGGACGTTATATTCGGAGTTCTGCTTCTTTAATAACCTAATACTAATAGTGTCGATAGGGGTGGTAAACCTATACCATTCATCATTAGCACTCACGGTAATGTTTTAGGGAAATGGCTCATGAGACCCATTGTCCCATGCAACTCACGTTGTGTGGCACCAATTGTTATTTTTATTATTATTATGAGTTTTAGTGTTTGTGAATTGACTTTATGCGTTAGGCGAACCTAATCAACGGGCTATGTGTTCCAAATACAGGCCCACAGAACACTGGTATAATGTAGAGAGTGTCCTGTCTGCCATGCCTCTTGTAACGAGTGGGTGGTTGTTTGGTGAGTCAAGCTCTGTTTGTTTTACTGTGTTTCAGCGTGGTACTCCCGTAGACACAGAAAACATCTCACCCACTTGAGCAGAGAGCGGAACGCGATTCCACCAGCCATTGCACAGCCGAGCTGAGAAATCATCGAGAAAAAAAAGGAAAAGGAACTTTCTTAATAATTGTACATACCTGTGTTATCTCAATCATACCGTCATCGTCATCACCATTATGTTATAGTTACAGCATGTGAAGAGTGTAGGGGGAGAATTTTGCATTTGTCTCAACTCTCATTTTCGCTTTTGTCCTTTTCTAAAATCTGTTGTTTGACTTTTGTTTTGTCCATCATTTCTACCTTTTTTTATCAGAAACACTGTGCTATGTCATATCTTAAACAGCTTTACAAGGAAATACAATGACATTTAATGACGTGTGAAATAAAGGTAGTACTTCTAAATATTTTTACCTGTGCCTTGTGCGTGAGATCTTCATAATAACAATATTATGTGTACTTTGTTGAGAGGCTCTCGTGCCCTTGAGGTTTAGGTGTTCGCCTCTCATTCAAAGGTCCCGGGTTCGAATCCGGGTAGCAACGGAAAAGTTTTCTTCTCTTAAATTGTCTCCTTTCACCTCCTTTCCAGCTCTCTGGCAATGTTGTGTCGTCTGCTTTCGTCTCCACTTTCTGCCCCCACCCCATCATCTCCGTTGCCCCCTCCTCTGGGCACCTGGCTCTTTCTGCAGCCTTTCTACTGCTACTCCTTTGCTCTTTCTTACTGCTGTCTTTCAGCCACACCCGGATCTTCTGGTAAGAAAGATCTACACTTAGCCTTCTCGGACAAGGGCGAACAATCTCGGAGACCCCGTGTGCAAATTGCGCACGTTAAAGATCCATTGGTGGTCTAAACTCTATAAGAGGCTTCGGCTGCCACCCGGCAAAATTCAAAATTTCCTTCCAACTTAAAACGTTTCTTGTGTCCCGCGCGCTCGCATGACCTTATGCAGTTGCGAGCGCTGTAAAACACTTACAACTAAAAAGTACTTTGTAGTAAAAGTTCTATGGCAGCAGATGATCAGGTTCATGTTTTGCTGTCTTTTATACAGCATGTTGGTGCGGACAATTTTATATACCAAATGTAAAAAAAAAAAAAAAAAAGAAACGTTTTAAAAACGTTTGGTTTTGTTTGTTTGTTTGTTGTTGTTCTTTTTTTTTTTTTTGGGGGGGGGGGGGGGGTAGATGTTTTACCGCGCTTCCAACTGCATAAGGTCATATGAGCCTGCGGAACACATTCAGAATTTCCATTTTGGTACGAATTAATTTTGAATTTTATCAGAGTCCCGGGTGAAACCTACTCTTATCAATTTTATGACTGCCAAGGGATCTTTAAATTTGGGAGATTTTGTTTGCTGATTCATATTAAATGAAAAATGAACTGCCTTGTCATCTTTCCGTTGCACAACAGCAATTTATTTTTTTGCAAAACTTAATCCCGAAGTATGTTCTGGTTTTGGTTCAGTTTTGATGTCAATTGAGTCAGACACGAGAAAGTTATCAACATTAGTTTGAACAAACGATTTTCTAGTCAGCTGGTACTGCATTGTACACCAGTGTTCTGTATAAGTATTGCATTAGGAATAGTGCTACACATAGATCTACACACACACGTGCGCACACACGTACACACACACACACACACAC
>NW_004798154.1:109935-111040 GCF_000002075.1 Aplysia californica
GGGGGTTCGTTTGACTCTTATTTCGTTATTTCAACTAAACAACAAACAAACAAACAAACAAACAAACAAACAAACAAACAAACAAACAAACACTATTAATAGGGATAACAAAAGAGTGAAATGCCCGCAGCAGCCACAGCATGCCTGTAACACATGAAAACTGATTAGGTTGACAAGCAAGAATATGCATGTATAAAAAGTACCTGGGTCATGTAATTCAGAAGCATGTGGGCGACAGTACACTTTGTTCAAAATTGATGTCAAAATGACACGCAGACAAAAGAAAGTTTTCGTCGTAAGTGGTTGGCGAGTGCTGTGGTGTGGTTTGCTCCTTCTTTCCTATCAAACATCTATCGTCCTTGTCTTTCCTTCTTCTCTTCTGCGTTTGTTACTTTCTTAAATTGTAACACCTTTAATCTTCGGCGTTTAAATATGACTTAATTGAGTTGCAAATGCGGTTTAACTCTTACTAAAACTAAAAGACACTACTTTCACAGCCTGTCCAACTTCACACGCTTATCAAAGGTGTCATGACGAGGTAGAATCAGTTTTTTTGGGGGGAATAAGGAGTTAATGGTATTAAAGTGTGTTTAATTGTCTTTCGTTTGATAAAAAAGATTATTCATTTATCTTCAATAGAAGTCGAGATATTTGCTTTTGAAGGAGGTGGGGGTCACCTAGTTTCAGAGGTAACATTAGAGGGGAAAAGGCGCCAAAGTTTGGTGACTTCCAAAGATTGAGAGTCCTTGGAAACTGTAAATCTATATTTTCTGTTTCTTTGTACAACGTTTTTCAGCAAAAGCCACTCAGCAATGTGTTTTCAATAGACATAAAAGCTGTTAAGCAAAAAAATAAAAATACTTTAAAAATTGCCCAACGGGGAAAAAAATTCCGTTTCCTTCGATGTCATTATTTTGACGAGTGCCTGATTTCACCACGATGCCTCACAGTCAGGGAAGTCGGTGGAGGAGTTAACGACAGGAGTCTCCGTCTTCTGTTCCAGGAACACCAGGGAACACATGAAAGATAATAATTTATCATTTAAAAACTATGCCAGAGTAAGCTTTAAGCTCTGAATTAAGAGATGGGTTAGGGGGGGGGAGTG
>NW_004798154.1:112910-128403 GCF_000002075.1 Aplysia californica
TATCTATCTATCTATCTATCTATCTATCTATCTATCTATCTATCTATCTATCTATTTATCTATCTATCTATCTATTCTGAGGTATGTCCCATAGACTTTAGGCCAAAAAAAAAGACAGCAACATGTTAACATTTTTATTAATTTTTTACGTCAACCGATCGAGTTTCTTTGCTCCATTCCATGCTGCAAACATCTCAAAGAAGTCTCGTTACCACTCTGAGGATCCTGCACAGTCAGGAGAGAGTGTACTCCAGCCCTCAAGCTTTTGGCCTTGAACACCAATGGAGAGTTCTAATCCTATATTGGACTGGCTCTTACTGAGTATCCCCTTTCTCCTGACACGTATCCCACACGGCCTGGTTTGTGTCTGACGGGTACGGTCGGAGCAACCTTCTGTGATCCCCCACAGTGACTCTGGATGTTGTGCACTTGATCAAGCGGTTCATAATGGAGTGGGGGGGGGGGGGTACGCTTTACTTAAATCGTTATAATCGTCATTTTTGGACTTCTTGCTGCAGGGTGTTTTATCACAAGAGCCAGCACGTCTCCTAAATGGCAAGTACATAAGTACAAGTTGGCCTTTAGAAATCAGTCAGGGAGGAAGGAAAATATAAAGCGGGGCTAATAAATAGGTCCACTGCAGATCAGCGGGAGGCGAATGTAGATGATCTAAATTGTGCCCCCATCGACACAATTTGGATCCTTTAACAGAACAATTTGGATCATTTAGCAGATGTGCGGCATTGATCCTGCCTGCCAGGTCCAAACTAGGCTGAAAGCGACAGACGGATGCAGTACTTGATTCAAAAACCTCCCGACGTGAGAACTGAACGCAGGCTTTCCGCTAGCGATGGCAGAGTGGCCAACTGCTACACCACAGACTCTGACTCTGGCTGATCTATCAATGTCATGCTCATACTGTGCCGGAACAACATAAGGGGAACTGCTGCTTTTTCTTTCCTCATTCTTACTATCGTTATTTTCCCACTACTTCTTTTGTATGTTTGTCACTCTTGTAAACTGCTTTTTCCAGGGTGCCTTGATAGTCGAAGCAGACTTTGTGCTCTTGAGACGAGAGAGGTCAGCAGTTTAAGCCTGGTTCCCAGTTTGGACGTCTCTGTTGATATCCACCCATTGGCGCTCATATGACTTTATGCCGTTGCAAGCGCCGCCGTAAAACATTACTATAACTAGACTGCTAAAACTAAAAAATGGGAGGGGGGGGCAGAGGTACTTACCACTTCTGGTTTTGATAGGGATGGAGGCTGGGTGTACACAGGGGTGCCGAAAGTGAAAGGTCCAATAGGCGGCTTGACGATAGACGGGTCGTGAAAGGCCACGGAGATCCAGTACTTGCCGTCGTCTGTCCGCGAGTAGGTCACGTCGTAAGGCCGCTTCAGGAACCCGACGTGAGTCTCTGTAGCTTCATCGAGATCTGGACAATATGAGTCATAACGCAAAATCAGACGCTCGTCAATTTGGGGGTAAGCGGAGTTATTGGTATCATCTTAAAGCGTGTTCATTTGTCTTGCTTTCGATGAAAAAATACCCAATTATATTGAATACAAGTCGAGATATTAGCGACTGGAAAGGGTAGGGGGTTCCTGGTAGCAGAGGTAAAAATTGCCGAGAAAATGACCGCCAAAATTGGTTATTTCCATAGCTTGAGAGTCCATGAAAATTGAAAATTTACTCCTTTTTTTTCTTTCTTTTTTTCCCCTTTAATCCATTTTTATCGGTAAAATCCACACAGAAATGTGTTCTTAAATGGACGTAAAAAGTGTTGAACCAAAAGTAAGACTTTCAATAAAAATTGCCAAACTGTGTGTGTGGGGGGGGGGGGATGTCGATTTATTCAACATCGTTATATTGATTTCACCACGCTGCCTCACATATTGTGTTCGGACTTCTTAAAGATTTGACGCTAAGACATTTAACCGATAAGAAAAAAAAATACCAACGTTGTGATTAGCAAACAAAGACAAGAAGAGAAGGTTTGATACATTCACATAAATGTGCCATAATGTTATTTTCTGATAATATCTTCTTATGTGTATGTATCAATGTATGTATGTATGTATGTATGTATGTATGTATGTATGTGTGTGTGTAGGCTATGTATATATATAATAATAATAGATAGTATTTGTATAGCGCTAATCCCTGCTTACCAGCAAGCTCTGTGCGCTTCACATTCTATACTATTACCCCAGCAGACGTGAGAGCATTCTGAAACAACCTCATCTTCCTGGGAAGCATACAGTGCAAGCAGCCATTTATAGGCGCTTAGACACTACCATACCAACAAGATCTTTAGCCGTCTATGGCCGGGTACCCATTGCCTCCTGGGTGTAGTAAGCAAAATTTGTGCAAAGTGCCTTTCCCAATGACACAACATCGGGCCCGCTACTCGAACCCACGAACCCGGTACCTCACGATTACGAGTCCGGTAGCCTAACCACTTGATATCTTGTTGAAACTGTCTTTTTTAAAGTTAGCTACTCAGTGGCGAACGAGTGTGTTTACTATCTAGCTTAATTAACACTGTTAATGTTTACAATTACTGTTCATTTATATTATGTATGTGACTGTGAGCCAATTTGTGAGTGCAAGCATTGTATTATATTGTTATGGTTATGTGCACAGATGTGTGTGGAAGAGAGGATGTGTGAGAGAGAGAGAGAGTAGGTGTGTGTATATATATGGGTGTGCACATGCTCGTGCGTATGTGTGTGCATGTTGGTGTATGTGTGTGAGTGTGTGTTTGTGCGTGTGTGTTTGTTTGTTTGTTTGTACGCGGTGAAACACCAAACCAAAAGTCCAAGATCTGGACAATAAAGATGTATCTTATTTTATCGTAAACCCTCCAATGGGCTCCTCAATCATATCTCCAAGACTGAAAGGGGAAAAAGTCAAGATGCGGCTGTGAGTGCAGAAGACATATTTAAGACATTGAAGCACCGAGCTGGCGGCATTGCTTTATTAACACGTTTTGTGCCAAGTCGGAATAATAGCTTTGTGATCTCCAAGAAAGTTTTCCACGAGCAAAAGGAATGCTTCCGAATTCCCAAACTGCAAGTTCAAGTGGAGTGAATTTGTCCTTAAATATTTCTTCACTCAAAAAGTAGCAAATTTCAGGACCCATTTTATTTTCGCTTTACTTTTGGTTTCCCAATCCAGTGGCCGTATGAGTTCGAGTCTTTTGGCCTGTTTATCAACAAAATAATTTAGATGTTTATGTATGCCGTGTTTTGTCGCTGTATATAGTGTTTAGAGTTCATTGTTCACGAGTTCACGACACCCGGAGCTACAGAAAAACCTTCTTTCAATTCTGCTTCACTTTTTTTCTCTTTTGTTTTCACCAAAACACAAGAAAAACGAACCGGCTTTAAGATTTTACCAACGACTCCATATGTCCAAAAATTGACGAGCGCTTGATTCCACCGCGCAGTGACACATGTGATATATCCCATTTGAGACCAACAGGTTTTGATTGTTGAAGTAAAGAGAAGCAAATTAAAGAAGCGTTATAATAATAATAATAAATAGCATTTGTATAGCGCATATCCCCGCTCAACAGCAGACTCTATGCGCTTTACACTATATTATTACGGTCATTTAGCGCTGTGGAAAAAGGTAAGACAGACAGGCAGAAACAACATAGGGAAAGTAGAAAAGTAAGACCTGCCAAAGGCACCCTCCAACCACCCGCAGATCCAGAAGTAGGGACAAACCTTTGAAACCACCACAGATGTTCCGGGTGTGTTTTGCCTATTGGCACTCCGGTGTCTGAAAAGACAGTGCGTGTGTGCAGTGCTTCCAATGATAACGCATTATCTTAACCCTCTCCGTACGTCGTGTTTTACTAGCGTATCCATACGACGTGGGGAACTCTATGCCACCACTTTCTAAAGAGGAAATTTACTCGTTAATCCGATCCGTATGCTTTGCATAGCTGCAGAGATCTAGCTAGGTCTCTGATAGCAGTCTGTCAAAATAATTTTTCGAGAAATATTGAAAGTGTCAAGGAGATCTTCGCACTAGAAGTATTCTAAAATGTGAAGAATACAACGCAGGGGGATAGGGTTAACTCGTGATTACAACTTGGCAACTTCACTTGTAGGATAAAGTATGATCTATCAACGTGACTAAAGTAATACATTATTCTTTATGTAGGCTATGCGGATGTGTATAAGAGAGTGCTGGGAGTGGGTCCCATAATGCCAAGTCTAGCACCTTTTTATAAGGAAGCTATCATAATCCTTTTTTTAAAAAACTGATCAACGTCGCTACGAGGTTGATAACGTTGGGGTTTTGTTGTTTTTTTGTTGTTGTTTTTTGTGTGTTTTTGTGTGTTTTTTGTGTGGTTTTGTGTGGTTTTTTGGGGGGTGGGTTGTTGTTTTTCAAGAGACACGTGGGTGTTTGTTAGGAACAATTGTGTCACGTCGTGGTGGAATCAGGCGCTCGTCAACTTTTAGGCGTATGGGGTTATCAGTATTATCTTAATGCCTGTTCATTTGCCTTGATTTTGGTGGAAAAAAATATCCAACTGTGTAGAATAGAAGTCAAAATATTTGCAATTGAAGGAGTTCAGAGTCGCCTGATTTCAGAGGTAAAATTATCGAGAAAATGGCCACCAAAGTTTGGTAACTTCCATAACCTGAGAGTCCTCGGAAATGGAAAATGTACATTTTGTTTGCCTTTAATCAACGTTTTTCAGTACAATTTCCTTGGGACTTTGTTTTTATATGGACATAAAAGGAATAGAACCAAAAAAACAAAAATTCGATAAAAATTATCTACCTGGCGGAAACATGCCTGTTTCTCCGATTTCACCACGATACCTCACAATTAATACTCACTCATTAGGGCAGCAGCGAACTCCGTGTCCACTCCTTCTATCTCAGACACCAACAAGCGCCATGTTCCAAGAAGTTGGTCTGTGAAGTAACAAAAACATAAGGACGTTTTTTTATCTCCGTCGCACTGAATTGTTTCAGTATGCATAACAATCAAGTAACTCACCAACCTTCGGTTACAAAATCAGCAAAATAAACCACCTCTTTTTTACAGCAGTGAAGTTGAGTGTTTTGGAACAAGGAAGATCTCAACAAAGAATGAAATGCCAAAACATAAACTTTCGCCCTCTCAACTGAACAATGGTCCGAAGTAAAGATGAGACTTCTTGCGACATTAATTTGTCTCACGTAGATCTAGGTAAAACTACGAGTTAGGGTATTTCTTAGTGGTTTGGGTGTTTTGTTACGTGAGAGTTTAGAATAGCTATATAGTCCAATAGTCCAAAGGGAATGATATTCCTGTAGCATTTCTATTTGCGCCAATATGTGAATTGAGTTTCAGAGCTAATTTTTATTCTACTATGGTTTTACGGCACTTGCAACACGATAAGGTCGTATAAGTGCTGAAGATAAGAGGTGTTGCAAGTACAAGAGAGTATAAAACATAGAAAAGAAGGAGGGGAGAATCAGATAGGGACGAAAGGTTTTTAAACATGAAAAAGGAGCGAACCACACCAATAGTGCACCCGTCAACCACCCGCAGAGCTATGTTAAATAGGTTAACCCCTTCCACTAGTAATGTAAGCTCACATAAGTTAAAAATGACAATAAAGGAGTGCAGACGAGATAAAATAACAGTATAGGAGTAAGGCATCTGAACACCTTTTCTGGCAGCCTCTCCCCTTTTTTAAAATGATAATCATAGTGGACGCTTAGAGACATCGGATGATATGACAAGAAACAAAAACCAAAACAACCGAAGGGCTATAAAGAAAATCGGAAGCACTAAGTCCTGCTGACATTTCATAGAAAAACAGAATTAAATGGTTTGGCCATCTGTTACGAACGTCAGCTTGCCAGTCAGCCTCGAGAACTCCTTACACCAAGACTTTTTTTGTGTGTGCTCAGGCTATAAAGGAATTGGTAGACGACGCAAAATACAGATTGAGGGAGTCAAGGAAACCCTGAGAAATTATAATACCCCAACCGAAAGAGCTTCAGAGATGGTGTACCATAAAAATCTGCATCTCCCCTAGACGCAACAGGAGATGGAAAAGTGAAAGTAAAAGTAACAGCATACAGTAACAACACAGAATAAGACAATGGAACTGCTCCATCGACCACCTGTCCAAGACAATTGCCTGTGCAAAGGACCACTTCCCACTTCAACTCTTGCGGGTTTGTTTGTTTTTTTAATTATTTTGTTTTTGTTTTTGTTTTCTACATTATTATCTTCTAATGACAATGTGCAACGGGCCAACTGTCTGGTGAAAATAGTGAAATTGTATCGGTTTAATGTCCCTATCAACAATAGTAGGCTATTTAAGAGGCGGGACCTCCGAATTTAACGTCCATCTCCGAAAAGACCGAGCCAATGAGAAATTCGTGTAAAGTGACTTTTGATGCTCATATAACCTTATGCAGTTGCGAGCTCCGAAAACCTAACTAAAACAACACAAAACAAAATAAAGTGCCTTTCCCAAGGACACAATGTCGGACAGAATTGACGCTCGAACCCCCGAACCCGCAAACACACGATTATGGGTCCGATAGCCCAACAACTACAACTAGGCTACCCAAGCCACAACCATCCCTCTAAGATGGCCACTTTTCTCCTCGACAAAGAGTGAACGTCTTAGACAGGTTTGATTGCATCTATCAGGGTTTTATTTAATTCTCCGAAAAGATAAGCATTCCTGCCATGTCTGTCTGTAAACACGTGCATGAGCGTTACCTGATGAGTTCGCCATCTCTCTGGACAGACAGTACTGGACGATAGATCTCTGAAAAATAATACATGTATACAAAAAGATAAAGAATTTATAACATTAGGTATGAATGGAATTTATTACATGAGTTATGAATGGAGATCATTAGTTATCTTACTTGTTGTAAAACTATCAGTTTTAATTCTGAGTTGAAAAATTGTTTCACAACATGGTGCAATCAGGCGCTCGTCGCGTTATAGACATGTGGAGTTATTGGTACCATCTTCTTAAAGCCTGTTCATCTACGATGCTTTGGATAAAAATAAAAACCCGTTTATCTTGATCGGAAGTCGATATATTATTATTTGAGATTGAAAGGGGGTTGGAGGGGGGGGGGGTTCCTGGTGTCAGTTGTAAAATCAGCGAGAGAATAGCCACCAACGTTTGGTGAATTCCAAAGCTGGGCGTACATTGACTAGAAACTGCAAATTTACTTCTTTTTTTCTCTCTTGATCAACGTTTTTAGTAACGCCCACGCATTAATGTGTTCATATGTTGACATAAAAGGTGTTGAGTCCAAAAATAGAAATTTGATTTGAAAATGCCCAGAGCCAAAAAAAAACAACAAATTCCGGTTCCTCCGAATGTCATTATTTTGACGAGCGCCTGGTTTCACCGCGATGTCACACGATTGAACTCACATGAAGAGGTTGGGTCAAAGGTTATGACAACTGGATAACCTTCTTCTGGAATCAAAAAGGTCAGTGAGTACATAAGACACATATCTTGCCTGTCAGCACCTGAGTCATTCAAAGAATTTGTTTATCAGTGCTTGCTACAGAAACAGCATAGGCAGTTTGGGGGGGGGGGGAGTAAGCAAGCAAGCAAGCAAGCAAGCAAGGAAGGAGGGAAAGAAGGAAGGAAGGAAGGAAGGAAGGAAGGAAGGAAGGAAGGAAGGAAGGAAGGAAGGAAGGAAGGAAGGAAGGAAGGAAGGAAGGAAGGAAGGAAGGAAGGAAGGAAGGAAGGAAGGAAGGAAGGAAGGAAGGAAGGAAGGAAGTAGAGTAAGTAAGTAGATAGAGTAAGTGAGTATTTATTCAGTGTTTGAGACCATTAGCCCACGTCACACAAGAGAAACATTTTACTGGAGAGACTTCCATGACAACCGCATAAATCATAAATGACATACTTAGCAACAACATAATAAATTCGTCTAGAGTTATCAAATAAATTTTCCATAATAAAATCGTACAGGTTGTGCATATATACCTCTCTCCATTGGTCAAACAGTGCATATAGCTGTCACTGGGACGTTTGGGAGGGGGCAATTATAATGAAACGCAAGTAAGTATAATTCTTAATACCCAACTTGCACACGTTAAAGATCACTTGGCGATTGAAAACGTTTGGTGGGTCCGCGCCCTCCTATGACATTATGCAGTTGCGAGCGCCGCAAAACACTTACCAAACAAGAAAAAAAAAGAAAGAAAATACCCAACTCATTCTACACTACTTTCTTTTGTCCCGTGTCCAGGTTTTGGCGCTGAAAATTGGCAATTTATAAAATATGGCACAACGCGTTGGAATCAGGAGCTCGTCAATTGTTTTGGCATATAGAGTTATTGGTTTTATTTAAAAGCTTGTTCATTTGTCTTGCTTTGGGTGGAAAAAGATACCCACCTATCTTTAACTATAGTAGTTGAGATATTTACGATTGGATGAGGTGGGGGCCGACTGGTTTCAAAGATAAAATTAGTGAGAAAATGGACGCCAGAATTTGGTGACTTCCAAAGCTTGAGAGTCCTTGGAAACTGCTGATTGTGTGCCTTTAATCAACGTTTATCAGTAAAATCCAGCCAGCGTATGTGTTTTTACAAGTACATGAAAGAAAAGAAAAAAATATTAGATAAAAATTATCAAAGAGGCAGAAAAATACCCAGTTCTTTGATTTCATTATTTTTGACGAGCTCCTGATGATTTCACCACGATGCCTTACAAATACAAATGAGTTAATTTGGTAGCGACTGTTAAAGTTACACTGTTGGGAATAACACAAAGAGACACTGAGTTGGTTTCCCTGCTGTATAAGGAATACGGGCATGTACTTGGCGGGTGCTTTAGTGAGGTTTGCTCCTTTTTCTATCAAACATCTGTCACCATGATCTCTCCCTCCTTCTTTTTTACGTTTGTTCCTCTCTTGTAACACCTCTAATCTTTGGCACTTGTGTGACATTATCGTGTTGCAAGTGCCGTAAACCTCTTACTTAAACTAAAAACTAAGCATAACGAATCCCTCATTCGACCTTTGTCAGATCCTCCTGGTTATACGTTCGTGCTGCCCCTGCCAAGGACACCGACAACTCACCGTTTGACGTACATGGGAAGAAACCTGAAACAAAAATAAAATCCACAAAAACACGATATCGGAAAGAAGGGGGCCACTGGTAGTCAGTCCATCAAACTTACACAATGAAATCCGCCTTTGCCTCAATCACTCTAAACCACTAATTTTGATTTTTTGATGGTCTTCCAGAATTCACCAAGGGACATCTAATAATGCGCTGTGCTATGATCTGCTCTGTCCAGTACTATAATTTTAAAACACATATACACTCTAAAAACTCAACGCGTCATTAATAATTCCGGGGCAGTTAGTGGATAAAATACACCAAGCCTGCGCCTAACATTGAAACTCGATACTAGTTATAAATTACTAACCGATGCAAATCTTTGGAAATTAGCATTAATTAATTAAACTTTGAGGCTCTGCTAATAATGCTACACGCGGATGCTACTGCTTCATGTCGTGTCACATACAGGCCAGTGGGTGGTGGGCGGGTGCTCTGGTGTGGTTTACTCCTTCTTTCCTATCAAACATCTGTCGTCCTTATCTCTCCTTCTTTTTTTATGTTTGTTGCTCTCTTGTAACACCTCTATTCCTCGGCACTTGTATGATCTTATTGTGTTGCAAGTACCTTCAAACTCTTACTAAAACTAATTTAAACATACAGGCCTATCTAAACAGTATTGAACAGGGCAGTTCCAGGTCAGCAGCTTCATGCATGATGTAACGTGACAACAAAACTTAGAAATTCATGTTTGTTTGTTTGTTTGTTTTCTTGTTGTTTGTGGGTTTTTGTGTTGTTGTTTTGTGTGTGTGTGTGGGGAGGGGGGGTATAGTTTGTTGTTTTTGGTTAATTTTTTATTGGCTATTTGATTCAGTGGCAGATTGGCACGCTCAGACATAGCATTATGACTCGGGTGTGGGCTGCAAACGTAGCCTACTATTTATTTCCTCTGATGAATCAGCAGGGCCGTAGTTGTTTGGGTTTTTTTTTGCTTTTTTCCCCGTTCTTCTTAATATAATCGTCTAGCTGTATTAAAAGATGTGCCTTTAAAACCATAGTAATTCATGTCATGTGAGAGAAAGAATGAGACTGCAAACACTGCAATATAAATAATAAGTAGAAGATATTGATATCGAGCCTCTCTTGGAATAGCCGACGGATTTTCCTCGGAGTCGAGGGACCCCGGCAACAGACAAAATGCAACCAAATCTAGGTTTGTTTGGGGTTTGTCTTTGGTTGTTATTTTTTGTTGTGGTTTATTTTTAGTTTTAGCCTAGTGGTTATGCTCTCGGACTCGCAACCGTAAGGTCGTGGGTTCGAATCCCGCCAAGGGCCCGACGTTGTGTCCTTGGGAAAGGCACTTTACACGAATTTTCCTCACTTCACCCAGGTGGGAATGGGTACCCGGCTATAGACAGCGAAAGATCTTGTCAGTTTGTTAGTGTTTGAGCGCTTAATCGGCTGCTCGCACTGTATGCTTCCCGGGAAGCTGAGAATGTTTCGGAGTGTTCTATGGTCTGCTGGGGTAATAATATAGTGTAAAGCGCATAGAGCCTGCTGTTGAGCGGGGATATGCGCTATACAAATGCTATCTATTATTTTATTTATTTTTTTTTGGGGGGGTGTCTTGTTTGTTTGTTTGTTTATTTGTTTGTTTGTTTTTTGTAGCTTTTTGGGGGGGGTGTATTTTCTAAAAATTTAGATGTTTAAAGGCCCACCATAGACGCAGTTTAGATCATTTTTAAGAGGTGGGCTTCCGAGCCTGCATTCGTGCCCTTCTGTGTGTGTGTCACAACGTACATCTTCTGTCTTTCGATTTGCCAGCCGCCCGACCTGACTATCAATGATTTATTTATAGAGGCACCAGCCATCCATGTGAATTTGCCAGCCGAACTGAATGAAAGTGTGGTGGCAGAACGGTTAGTGCGCTCGTCTTCGAAGTGGAAAATTCGGGTTCGAGCCTCGGTTCGGGCACGAATTTTTTTCGCACCCTCCTTCCCACCCAGCAGCAACGGGTACCTGACTTCGAGTTGGGGAAGTAAAGGTGGCGTGGAAAGGAACTGGCCACCCTACCTCAATATGTCATGGGCTCATGAAGTTGTCTCACTAACAAGGCAATCCCCAATGTCCGGATTGGATGTGGGAACAACTTTACTTTTTTTTAAACTGAAAGATAATTCCGCATTGTACAGTGTTTAGATTAGAGCCTGCGGGAATTAAGCACCATCACACACATGTTCACTTTACCATCACTTTATCATTATTCTTTTCCTTGAATTAATACTGTTGTTTGACTTTCAGATGCCAAAGTGGCGTCGGTAGTCTAGTGGTTAGGCTACTGGACTCGTAATCGTGAGGTTGTGGGTTCGGGGTTCGAGCCTCAGCTCAGTCCGACGTTGTGTCCTTGGAAAGGCACTTTACATGAAATTCTTTTATGGTTCGGTCCTTTCAGAAATGGACGTTAAACTAGAGGTCCAGCCTCTTAAATAGCCTAAATAGTGCTGATAGAAGTGTTAAACCTATACCATTTCACCTTTTCTTCAGATGACAGGATGTCTTTAAAGTGACCAAGAAGACTGGGCATTGGAACCCTGGGAACAGTCTTTTAGTTTTAGTAGAGGTTTCACGGCGCTCGCAACTGCATAAAGTCATGTGATCGCCAAGGGGGGGATGTCAACAGAGAAGTCCTTACAGTTACAGGGAATCAGACTAACTCTTCTCACCTCTCTAGCTATTAAGTTTAGTTTTAGAGAGCGTGTCACGGCACTTATAACACAATTTGGTCATATATTATAAGTGCCGAAGATTAGAGGCGTTACAAGTAACAAACGCGAAAAAGAAAGAGAAGAGATAAGAATGATAGATGTTTGATAGGAAAGAAGAACAAACCACACCAGAACACCCGCCAAACACCCACAAGGTCTCGTTTCAGCTCAGTCATAACATACTGCTGATCCGCCCCGTCGAGCTTGCAGAGAGGAGGACGAGACAATGGACCTGGTAGGCCCTATTCCTGAAATGTCCCACCAGCTACCGTGCCAAAACACGTCTGCTGGGACATTTCTTCAACGACTCACAATCAGCATTGTTCAAAAACCCCGGAGTGAATACTGAGGTCCTGCTTGCTGTCGGCATCGCTGACCAATTATGATGTCACAGTGGAAGAGGGAACAGAGAGAAAGAACTAATAAATAGAAAGAACATATTGCTGAGAAAAAACAAGACAGAGAATAAGAAAAAAGACATACAAGTTTATTCCTCCAATGACATTAGTAATGAGCATCAATACCGGTACTGTACAATTATTATTGACAAGAAGCTGTCAAATTTTGAACCGTCCACTAGACTATCATCATCATCCAGTGCCAGATCTGCGACAGACATCGGCGATCATGATTCTCCATTCATTCCTTTGCTCGGATGCTCTAAAAAAAAGCTACGTTTCCCTGATCTTTCCCTGTTACCCATTTGTTTAGGTTCCCTAAATATGTTGTTCTGGGCCTACCAGAATATCATGTACACAAAAACACTTTGCAAGATACAGATCTAGACCACAGTTAAGTAGAGACAGTTCGTTAGAGTAAAGGGAAGCACATTGACACAATAATGGTCATTCAGGGCCTGACATTTTTCTTTTTTAATAAATTTATAGTAGAGGTCTTTTTTACGGCGCTCGCAACTGCATAAGGTCATATGAGCGCCAAGGGGTGGATGTAAACAGAGAAGTCTTTACAGGGAATCAGACTTAGGCTGCTCACCTCTCTAGCTTCAACAGCACAAGGTCTGCCTCGACTATCAAGGCACCCCGGATATAGCAGGTCAGAGAGTGACAAACATACAAAAGAAGTAGAGGAAAATGACAATAGTAAGGATCAGAAAGAAATAGCAGCAGTTCCCTGTTGTAGATCGGGCACAGTTACGAGCGTGACATGAGTCAGCCCATTTACAATTCTATGTTTGAACGAGAAATGTTCCCCCTTTGGGAATGGCCTAAAAACACGTCAGTGGCACTGCCCCGGGGGGTGCCTGCAAAAAGTCAGACAAACAGACAGACAGACAGACAGACAGAAACAACAGAGGGAATGTGAAGAAGTAGAACCTATCAGTGGCTCCCACCAACTACCCACAGGAATATTAATTCCGTTGGAAGGAAAGCAAAGATGAAAAATCAGCCAGTAGAGTGGTCTATTATTAGTATGACCAGCTCTAATCCAGTATGGTTCGAGCTCACACCTACAACATAACGCTAAGGAACAAAACAAACAAAAAAACAAGACATAAAATGAATACAAGTTTATTCCTCTAATGTGCATCATCAATACTGTACAATTCTTACTATTGACAGACAAATCTATCATATCTTGAACCATCCACCACATCTCCATGTACACAAGACACACATAGCAAGACACAGATTGAGGCCTAGACCACAATAGAGAGGAGCATGGTGAAGGAGCATAGTTTCAGTTGTAACTAAGCCCTACCACAAAGAGAATGGTATTTCATTTCTCAGACATAGGTGCCAACTGGCTACCAAAAAACCCCCAAAAAATCCTGAACATTAAGTAATTAAGTAACCTGTGAAAACACACATAAAGGACAAAAAAATTTACAGACCATATTGTTTAATACATCTTTCAAGATTATTTTTTTACAAAGTGTAATATGACAAGCACAAGGCCAGCATAATCTGGGCAATTTCTGAAAATCGAATTTACATGCAGAAAATTGGCACCTCTGGTTATCTTCAACTGCATTCCAAAGATGTTTCTTTTTCTCTGCTCTTTCAATGCCGACTCCGTTAAAAGAGCTACCTGGCAGAGAAACCATAACCATCAAGAACATTTTTTGAAGTTTGAAAACATCCCATAAAAACCTTGTAGAGTTCGTGAAAAACGAAACCCTTCACCTTTGCTGATTAAGTTTTAGTTTTAGTTTTAGTAGAGGTTTTACGGCGCTCGCAACTGCATAAGGTCATATGAACGCCAGAAGATTAGAGGTGTCACAAGAGAGTAACAAACATAAAAAAGAAGAAGGGGAGATAAGGACGATAGATGTTTGATAGGAAAGAAGAAGCAGCTGATTTAGGGAGAAAAAGCAACTACACAGGATCAGAACAACGCAACATGTCTCCTCCTCTCCTCTCATTTTCACTAAAATATTAGCTCCCAAGCACACAACACATACAACATACATACACCCACACTCTCACACACCATTGCATGCATATTCAATTCCAAACCCAAAGTTCAAACTAAAATTGATGAATATTCATCAATCATTACAAAAACAACACGCATTGACCCAAACAGTGAAAATTGTATTCACTGCCAAAACACACATATAAGGAGTCCGCTTAAACCATTCAGTCTTTCTCAACATCACTGTGTGACATGATAAAGTTCACCTTCTACTTCTAAGCTGGGTAGAATGGACAACTTGAGCTATCAAAACCATTCATATAAGCACATTAAAAATATTAAGCAAAAAAGAGGACAATGAACAATGACGTGAGATGTATAAACAGACAGACTAAATCTATGCCAGAACAGCAAACATGAGTTGACCACAGTAAAAATGGCAAAGCTTGAGCAGAAATAAAATGGAAATTTCCATTTCTAGATTTCTGAATACACCCATTCATGAAACCAAGGCATGGAGAAGAGACATATATATATGTGATAAATACAATCTTAACATCACACAGACTGACACTGA
The DNA here is from genome assembly GCF_000002075.1 of Aplysia californica. Classification (NCBI taxonomy): domain Eukaryota; kingdom Metazoa; phylum Mollusca; class Gastropoda; order Aplysiida; family Aplysiidae; genus Aplysia; species Aplysia californica. Next base: position 127,701 of record NW_004798154.1, read on the forward strand.
ACCATCAAAATCAGCAATCAGTGTTTCGTAACTGCCTGTGTGTGTAATCCACGGCTCATTTTTACAAGTACAGGACTTTTACCTTCAGCGAGGATGAAACAAGACTAGGGAGTTACTAAAAACATGAAAATTTAGACCGGGCTGAGAGATAATCTGTGACAGAGAATCAAGAATGAACGACAAAAGAAATGATTCAGAAGCGCAGGTCTCAACAATCCAACACTACAACAACTGCAACTATTCTTCACCTTGATACAAGCCCATGCATACTCATAGACACACGATAACAAAAGTACCAAGCTCATATCAGCTCACATACACACACAGACAAAAGTAGGCCCACAAAGCTCACGCACGCTAACAGACACACACTGACAAAAGTACAAAAACTGAGCAGCTTCCAATGCCATAATATGACAACTTTCAGTAGAAATCCTCTGGATCTTCCTCTCCTTTATCTGTCTTAGCCTGGTTCTGTATCTGGCTCTGTGCTTTGTACATTCCTGCTACCTGCAACACAAGGAAAGAGAATGACATCAAAGATAAATATATTAGCATATAAGTATGTGTATGTATGTAGGCCTTTTGATAATATGTCTATGGTGTACCTGCATGTTTTCCTATCAATAAAAAATGCTTGATTAAAAAAAAAAAAAGACAAAGAAAGAAAGAGAGTGAGTGAGTGTGTGTGTTTGGGAGGGAG
>NW_004798154.1:129458-131184 GCF_000002075.1 Aplysia californica
ATTTTTTGTAAGAATTTTATTGCACTTGCAACTTAATAAGGTCATATAAGTGTCGAAGAATAGATGTGTTACAAGAGAGTAACATACAAAAAAGGGAGAGATAAGGACAATAGATGTTTGATAGGAAAGAAGGAGCAAACCACACCAGAGCACCCGCCAACCACCCACTAAAACTGTTAGGGGCAAGAACATAAGACCAAAGGAAAAAAATGATGTAGTTGTTTTTTTACACTCACATCAACACAATTTAGATAATTTAGTAGGCGGGTTTTACACGCTGCCTGTCAGGGCCAACGGGGGATGAGAGGGATACAACATCCCAGCAGAAAGAGCGAGATACTCGATAAAAATTTTCTTCCCATTCAGGAATTGAACTCCGGTCTCTTGACAGGGTACCCATGTACCAATTCCCACCTTGGTGAAATTGGGAAAATTTGGGTAAAGCGCCGAAAGGCAACAATGCCGGGCCTGAGGCTCAAACCCCCGAACCCACAACCTCATGATTACGAGTCATGTAGCCGAACCACTCGACCACCAATGCCAAACAACCACCCACAGAAGAAGGAGAGTTTTACAGCACTTGCGACACAATAAGGTCATATATAAGAGCCGAAGATTAGAGATGTTACAAGAGCGTAACAAACACGAAAAAAGGAGGAGAGATAAGAACAATAGATGTTTGATCTCACCAGAGCACCTGCCAACCACCCAAAGAGGAATGAGAAGGCAAGTTTCTGCAGTAACTAACCTGTGAAGCTGTAGTAGCATCCTCTGGCTTCTTGTCATCTCGGATTCTCTGAAAGCGCGGAAACCTCAGGGAGATGCCTTTCTTGCTGTCAACCTGGGGGGGAAAAAGGTTTTCGTAAGTGTTTTACGGCACTTGCAACACAATAAGGTCATATAAGTGCCGAAGATTAGAGTTACAAGAGAAACAAAAACAAAAAAGGAGGAGAGATAAGGACGATAGATGTTTGATAGGAAAGAAGAAGCAAACCACACCAGAGCACCCGCCAACCACTCGTGGGAAAAATAAGATTTGATTTTTGGCTGTTTAAATGGAGAGAAGCACATCAACTCAGTAATAGACATTTAGAGAAGGGGAATAAGCAAGACTGACAGACATAAACATCAGGTGGAAAAGAAAAGAAGTTGACCCTATCAGTGGCAACCTCCAAACATCCGCAGTTAACAGTTTAGTTTTATTAAGAGTTTTACGGCACTTGTAACACAATTAGGTCATAGAAGTGCCGAAGATTGGAGGTGTTACAAGAGAGTAACAATCACAAAAAAGGACGGAAGATAAAGACGATAGGTGTTTGATAGGAAAGAAGGAGCAAACCACATCAGAGCACCCGCCTACCAACCACCGCAGCTATCAATAGACACTATTCATTATAGTCTAGTACATACTATGCCGGGTAATAGCTTAATCGCGATGCCGGGTAATAGCTTAATCGCGTCAATCTGAGCACAGCCACATTTCATAAGGAACTGATAAAGACAAGAACAACACTAAGTTAAAGGACAAGAAGCAGACCAAAAAAGAATGCCCATTAGTTAACAGCTTACATTTACTTTTATGAAAATGTAAAATAAGTATGGTATTTACCACGCACACGGTCAAAACAAAGAATAAAGTTTGTGAAGATAAGCAGTACATTAACCACCATCAAAGTAAGATTTAGTCCAACACACACACACACACACACACACACACACACACACA
>NW_004798154.1:131284-133479 GCF_000002075.1 Aplysia californica
GCAACACAATAAGGTCATATAAGTGCCGAAGATTAGAGTTACAAGAGAAACAAAAACAAAAAAGGAGAGATAAGGACGATAGATGTTTGATAGGAAAGAAGAAGCAAACCCCATCAGAGCACCCGCCAACCACTCGTGGGAAAAATAAGATTTGGTTTTTGGCTGTTTAAATGGAGAGAAGCACATCAACTCAGTAATAGACATTTAGAGAAGGGGAATAAGCAAGACTGACAGACATAAACATCAGGTGGAAAAGAAAAGAAGTTGACCCTATCAGTGGCAACCTCCAAACATCTGCAGTTAACAGTTTAGTTTTATTAAGAGTTTTACGGCACTTGTAACACAATTAGGTCATAGAAGTGCCGAAGATTGGAGGTGTTACAAGAGAGTAACAATCACAAAAAAGGACGGAAGATAAAGACGATAGGTGTTTGATAGGAAAGAGGGAGCAAACCACATCAGAGCACCCGCCTACCAACCACCGCAGCTATCAATAGACACTATTCATTATAGTCTAGTACATACTATGCCGGGTAATAGCTTAATCGCGATGCCGGGTAATAGCTTAATCGCGTCAATCTGAGCACAGCCACATTTCATAAAGGAACTGATAAAGACAAGAACAACACTAAGTTAAAGGACAAGAAGCAGACCAAAAAAGAATGCCCATTAGAGCAGCTGTGCTACATTTTCTATAAATAACATGTAAAATAAGTATGGTATTTACCACGCACACGGTCAAAACAAAGAATAAAGTTTGTGAAGACAAGCAGTACATTAACCACCATCAAAGTAAGATTTAGTCCAACACACACACACACACACACACACACACACACACACACACACACACACACACACACACACACACACACACACACACACACACACACACACACATACCCGTTCTATCAAACCTGCCATGATGACCACCATGATGACCACCAGGAGAAAATGATGTCCAGAGAGGATAAAGGAAACTTGTTTCTTCTAGGTCAAAAACTAAGAATCAGTGCAGAAACATATAATTTTACTTTTAGTTACAGCATTTTCAACAACATATACTCAAATTTTACTTTGAACACAATAAATATTTCAGGGAGGCTCTGAAGAATTCAGAAGCCCCTTTGACTGGAACCTCTCACTAAAGCTGAGTACTGCTTCCAAACAGAAGAGACCAAAAACCAAAAAAAAAAAACAGGAGTGAAGGGCACTAACAACTTGCTCATATGACCATATGTGAGACGTGCTGAAAAAATGAGGGAGTAACTTATCGCATTTTAGCCCAATGGAAATAGAATAGTCAAACTGAAGGGTGGAGTTTGAATAGTTTAAAAGTCTGAAATAATGAAAGACATGTTAAACTTACAAATTCGACCCCAGTGTTGATTTTCAGCCCATATCTCCATTCATGGCTTGCCAGAAGTAACTCATCATGTCAGCACACCTCACATATGTAGTTGTGAGTGCCGTAAACCTCTTACTATAAACTTCAGAGAGTACTCACTAGTCCCATAGCTGCTTTGTGAGTGGGCGAGATGGACAAGTCGGCAGCTTTGATCTCCCACACCTGCACGGGCTCAAACCAGTGGTCCGGCTCATGGGCCGAGTCCCAGGCGTAGTAGGACTTGGGGGCGGGCGTCACGTTGTCTTTGAAGAAGGTGTGGTGCTTCTCCAGGTCGTCATCCGAGAATCCAGTACCAATCTGGACAGAAGACGGAACGGATTCATATCACGGATTAACACTTACAGTACCGAACGCTCATAAAGTGAAATACCCTCAAGTACCACACCAATTTAGAATGCTGAAGCCGAGGTAAAATTTAAAAAAATAATTTTGTTTAAAATCTTGGCAGCCCAAGAAACACGCTTCAAATATTCATAGAGGCTCATCAACCATTCAGTTATCATAGAGTGACTTCCTTTGGTATTTACTTCAGCGCACTGCGTCCGTTCGTTGTTTACTTATGTATAGTGTGCCCGGTTGTGTTGGCAACTAAAGTTGTCAGCCAGAGGTAGTGAGCGCGTACTACGGCCTGGTGACTTAAGTAGACGACGGTACAGTAAAAGTTAACAAGAAGCTTGGAGAACATCCAAGGGTTAAGGGCACAAATTGTAATTTTGACAGTTTGAGCCAAAGACCATCAACACGCCAGCTACCATTCTACAAAAATAAATAATCTTCAAGTTTCACT
>NW_004798154.1:133579-143769 GCF_000002075.1 Aplysia californica
GCACACACACACACACACACACACACACACCCCGACACCACCACCTGCTACAAGGAATGCTGTCTGTCTGTATGTCTGTCTGTCTGTTTGTCTGTCTGTCCGTCCGTCCGACCGTCTATCCGTCCGTCTATCTTACTGTCTGTCTGTCTGTATGTATGTATGTATGTATGTCTGTCTATTTGTCTGCCTGTCTGTCCGTCCGTCCGTCTGTCAGTCTGTGTGGCCCGGGGTACGTGCATGTCAGGCCCACCCACGCCCCTGTCTGCTCGCTCTCCCTTCCCTCATTCTGTTCTTACGGACCAAATTACTCAAGAGTAGATAAACTCTCGCCCGTTAGCAAAACACACACACACACACACACACACACACACACACACACACACACACACACACACACACCCGTTCTATCAAACCTGCCATGATGACCACCAGGAGAAAATGATGTCCAGAGAGGATAAAGGAACCTTGTTTCTTCTAGGTCAAAAACTAAGAATCAGTGCACATACATCATTTTACTTTTAGTTACATCATTTTCAAAAATATATACTCAAACCATACTTTGAACACAATAAATATTTCAGGGAGGCTCTGAAGAATTCAGAAGCCCCTTGGACTGGAACCTCTCACTGAAGCTGAGTACTGTCACCAAACAGTAGAGACAAAAATAAACAAAAAACAGGAGTGAAGGGCACTAACAACTTGCTCATATGACCATATGTGAGACGTGCTGAAAAAATGAGAGAGTTACTTATCGAATTTTAGCCCAATGGAAATAAAAATGTCAAACTGATAGGTGGAGTTTGAATAGTTTATAAGTCTGAAATAATGAAAGACATGTTAAACTTACAAATTTGACCCCAGTGTTGATTTTTCAGCCCATATCTCCATTCATGGCTTGCGAGAAGTAACTCATCATGTCAGCACACCTCACATATGTAGTTGTGAGTGCCGTAAACCTCTTACTATAAACTTTTAAGAGTACTCACTAGTCCCATAGCTGCTTTGTGAGTGGGCGAGATGGACAAGTCGGCAGCTTTGATCTCCCACACCTGCACAGGCTCAAACCAGTGGTCCGGCTCATGGGCCGAGTCCCAGGCGTAGTAGGACTTGGGGGCGGGCGTCACGTTGTCTTTGAAGAAGGTGTGGTGCTTCTCCAGGTCGTCATCCGAGAACCCAGTACCAATCTGGACAGAAGATGGAACGGATTAATTTTGTTGATTAACCCTATCCGTATGCCATGGGGTCATTTTGTACCCCTGTGGTTGTTTTCTTCACATTTTAGAATACTTCTAGTATGAAAATCTCTTTGAAACTTTCAGCATTTCTCAAAAAATCATTTTGACATACCACTATGCAAAGCATACGGAACGGATTAACAAGTAAATTTCCTCTTTGCAAAGTGGTGGCACACAGTTCCCCACGTCATATGGATACAATAGTAAAACATGACATACGGATACGGTTAACAAGATTCTTTGTCATATCGACAGGCCGAAGGGCTAAAACTCAAATGGCTTCTGGATCGGAAAAGTAAAAGTAAAAGTTGATTAACATGAAGCTTGGGGAACGTCGACGCTAGGAGGGTTAAGGGCACAATTTTTAATTTCGACAGTTTGAGCCAAAGACCATTAACACGCCAGCTACCATTCTACAAAAATTAATCATCTTCAAGTCTCATTGTCCACAGCAACACCTCACCTTGCAAATTGACTGGTATTCCTCGTTCTCATCGTCATAACAGGCCAACAAGAAACCTCCATATTTGCCCGTCCTTTTCCCGGTCCCCAAATAACCGCCAATGACCACCACATCGAGGGTATCACCAACGCCTTCCAGGTAGTCTTTTTTCAGCTAGTAGAAAAAGTAGAAAATTTACAATTAGAGGATATAGTAGAAAAAGTAAAGCCTTTAAAATTAGAAAAAAATTCTCATCAGAAAGTTGCTGAAAGGCATTTAGTACTGCTTGCCATTAAATCGGTTCAGGTCTCAACACAGGTAAAAAAAAAAATTTTGTAACATGACAAACATGCTTAACATCTAAGCCAAACAGTATCACTTTAAAGAATGGAAAGTCAATCCAATTTGCAAATATGCTTTCATATATAAATGCGAAAAATGTTTTTTTGAAATAGGCCAACTATGCAACGCAATGTAATTTGGGCGAAAAAGAGCCAACATTTTTTAAGGAAAAGAGAGATCCCTGAAACTCCATGAACTGGGCCAGTTTTCTAAATGACCTAATTTTACCTGGTCAAACATTTGATCTCCAACTCAAACAAATAAGCAATAAGCAGGCTGAGTAGACCAGATGTAATCACACAAGTCTACCACAGGGAGACAACAAAACTTTGGCATTCGTGAACATGTGTGAGAGAGATAACTGAACTATTCTATGTAGTAACATGAATAACGGAACCTTACCTTCAGCCAGTTGTGAGAACGCTTGGCAATTTCATACGTAGCATCAACGTCCAAAGTCTTCACCATCAAGCCTTCACAATTCCCTAGAAAATACACAAAGCATAGGAAATTACAAATGAAGTCCAAAAAACAAAAAACCACAAAAAAACAAAACAAAACAAAAACAAGAACACACCCCCTCCCCCCCAAAACAAAAATGCAGTCCACCCTGCTCTTACGACTGCCCGTCAAAGACAACCACCTGTACAAACAACCACTTCCCACTTCCAAAATCCCCCCTTGTTTGTCTAAGATAACCACTTTTCTCATCAACAAAGGACGGTTGTCTTGGACAGGTTTAACTGTACCAATATGACAGTACCAGCAAAGTGTCTTACAAGAGATAAAGTCATATATGGACATCAGGAATTTCTGGAATGCAGAGATTAATAAGGACATAAGATTCCTAGAGTGTGGGAATAGAGTTCAGATACAAACTGAAAGAGTCTTCGACTACGTAATCGTTGCCAATGTAGCATCCTAAGGGCAGGCAGATGAGATTAATGATTAGAATGCACTAAAAACGCTGCTCAAATTTCATTACATATCTGAGAGAAAGAGACAATAACAGACTTGACAAAATTGAAACACTTTATGACCTATACTTTTAATGTATCACAATTTTGCTAAAATTCTTTTCACCTTTAACAGATTCCTCCAGGAAACCTTCAATCTCCTCTGTGTTGGACGATATCATACACTTGGCAAACACAAACTCTCCCTCGACTTCTGTGAAGGAAGACCTCAGCAGCTCCCGTCTCTTCCTAAATGGTTGGTCCACGAGGGCTTCACCATTCAAATAGAGCAAGTCGAACGCATACACACAGACCTGCACTTTGATTTGAGACTCGTCAGCATCCTGATGGGGACAAAGAAATAAAGTCAATGAAATTTCCACCACTGCTATGATATATAGTTGGGAGTTAAGACAAGCCAGAGCTATGGCCGGCAATGTTCACAAAACAGAAAAGATTTTGACAACAACAATCTTTATTCATCTCACAGGGAGAAATTTGTCTTGGTCTCTTACAATGGTAGAGAATGTTACAAAGGTTAGGTGCACTCACGTATAGGCACAACAAGACAGGACATTAGTAAATACAAGTCTCACGTGCTGAAACAACCCGCAGTTTCTGAGGACTATTCTGAAATTTACATGTGCTTCTTCCTTACATTATGGTCATTAATGATAATGTGATCTATAGATTTCTTAACAACACACCATTTCAGGCAGCACTGTCAGGAAATGTCTAGATCAGAAAAAGGTGGACCAAAGAGCTCCGTTAGTGCAGTTGGTACCATATCGTGCTATGGTGAGAATGACCCACATTTGAATCCTGAATGGGGTATTTTTTTACCCTGGATAGCTTGAGGAATTTTAAAGACTCTCCTCCTACTATGTTTGATCCTATCAAAAAAGATTGTTAGATTCAGAATTCCCAGCTCATTTTTTTTTTTTAAACTTAGATTTTTTCACTTGGTATCTTTAAAATCCTGAACATAAACAAGACCCCCCCCCAAATGCTTAGAAACTGAACCTTCATATCTGCTTTCCGTAAACGTTGCAGCGCTGCACCAGAGGCTCTCACCTTTCGTTTCCGTGTGCTCAACACCTGAAATGGTAGAATCTGTTTCCGCTCAACATCCCAAGCAACGGCTTCCGCGTCCAGCACACAGGACTTAACATCTGCTCCCAACATTTTCGGCATCCGCCGGATAATGTCTGGATACTTGCTGGTGTTGTCCTCTGAGTTGCGACTGTAAATGCAGATTTTTCCATCCTCTAAAACATGGATCTGAAACAAACCAAAAAGACACACTGATTATGGCTTTTTTTTTAAAGTACATGTTTTCACAACCTGAGTTTGAAAATTTTTAATCAAATCCTCCGACAACCCTGCTTCCGTACCTAATTTTCAAGTTTTAGTTACGCCTACGTTTTTTTTTTTTAAGTGTATGAGAGCACGAACGTAATCGCAACGTGAAACAGGATTTCCCGGTCCGCGCAGGATTCTCTCACATTCATATTCAATGAGATGAAGAAGTCTAGTCACGTGACATGGAATTTATCGAAAATCGGAGGTTCCCACCCGCGGCTGGCGAAGAGAGCTGCACAGAAGGCCCCTAATTTGAAACGATGGTGAATTTGAATCAAATTTGAACTGCTTTCCAACCCACATGTTAAAATGGGCTATGCAAAAAAAAAAGTTCTACTTATTTGTTAGACACCTTGAATGGTTTCAAAATCTCCTCGATGTTCATGGTGGGAAAAAACTCTACTTTTAATAAGCGGCAAACCCTGAATTTTGTGTTGACTTGGACTGAATAGAGTGAGATCTTTAGTTCCACCTCTTCTCTGATTGTTTGCCATGTTTGAAGACTCTATGACGTAATCTTTATATCAAAATCGAAGCTCAAAGAGGGTACCCCCTTGTAAACCAGTTCCTAGCACCCATACGTGATAGCACTGCATGCGGGGACCCGTTTGCAACAAGCGGTGACTATCGGGATCAGCTTTGCTACTTAAAAGTCGGGATCAGCATGCCAAAGAGAGCACACAACCGCAGAAATCCTCTTAGGTAATACAGAAGTAACCATCACCCACAAATGACTTTCTTATTTTTTTAAGAAAATGTATGAGTTTTTACACCCCAATCGAAACTATGTAAATTATTTCAGAGGTGGGCTTTTGACATTGCCTGTCAGGGCTAACCCAGGCTGAGGGGGATACAATATCTCAGCAATGGCTGAGATATTCAAAGAAAATTTTCTCCCCACTCGGGAATCAAACTCCAGAGCCTCGTGTGTAACAGCAAAGTACCTAGCCACTACACCTGACACCAGTATGCTTTTTTTCTGGCTAATAATCATCATCGTCCTCTTCAAGTGCCAAATCTGCAGCAGACATCGGCGAACATGGTTCTCCATTCATTCCTTTGCTCGGAAGCTCTTAAAAAAGCTACGTTACCCTGATCTTTCTCCGTTACCCATTTGTCTAGGTTCCCTAAGTAGGTCGCTCTGGGCCTACCCCTGCCTCATTTGACTTCAATCTTGCCACTGAGAGCTAGGTGTACAAGACCTTTATGTCTATTCAGGTGTCCCAAAAACTGCATTTGTTGTTTCCTGATTGTTTTTAACATCCCACGTGGGCTTCATCAAATACTACCTCATTTGATTTCTTTTCCTTCAATGATATTCTCAGCAGTCTCCAAAGAAACTCACCTGAGCACGTTCCCCATCATACTTGTACTCGCAAGTAAACTCCATATTCTCGAAGCGCTTCAGCACTTCACTCACACCTTTGGTTGGGTGGGCCAACATTGGTTTCAGGGGGATTCCTGAAAAGAACAAATGATCAAGTTTTTTAGTTTTTTACTAAGAGTTTTACGGCACTTGCAACACAATAAGGTCATACACGAGCTGAAGAATAGATGTGTTACAAAAGAGTAACATACACAAAAAAGAAGGAGAGATAAGGAGGAAAGATGTTTGATAGAACAGAAGGAGCAAACCACACCAGAGCACCCGCCAACCACCCACAATTGATCAATGAAACTGGACGGAAGAAAGAAAGCAAGAAAACTTTCCAAAATTATATATAAATGTCAGGCATTTGTCTGAATAACCTTACCTCTAAGCTTTAACTGCACTTGAATTTCCCCCAAAAAAAATTTCAAACAAGAATATCCTATTTGGAAAATTATGAGCAAAATCAGCAACGAGGGAGTATATACAACGTGTAACAAAATTGCATACCAACACAGAATGATTTAAAAATTATATAGTGATTTGTCTAAAACAAATTTCTGAGCAAGTGACAGTGAAGTAAGCTCCATGAGAAATAATTTTATTTTACCCCCATATAGGATGATAATGAATGTTTTTAAAGTATGAGCTGATCACAAGAAAGTACCCATCAATACGGCACTCGCGGCTGCATAAGGTCATATGAGCACCAAGGGGTGGATGTCGACAGAGAAGTTCTTACAGGGAATCAGGCATACTCTGCTCACCTCTCTAGCTTTAACAGCATAAAGTCTGCTTCGACTATCAAGGCACCCCGGAAATAGCAGGTCACAAGAGTGTGACAAACATACAAAAGAAGTAGAGGAAAAATGACAATAGTAAGGATTAGGAAAGAAAAAGCAGCAGTTCCCTGTTGCATTTCAGGCACAGTTATGAGCATGACATAGATGAATCAGCCCATTTACAATTACAATTCTACCTGCATAACAACATGGTTAATGTCCTTCCCCCCCCCAAGGCCTAAGACACTTCTGTCAGTACCACCGCCCCGGGGGGTTCTTCCCTCCCCTATAGCGTCTTGCCATACAGCAATTTATTTAGATTCCATACCTGGAGTTAGCTTGCAGTGTGATCGTAACTCGTGCAATCCGTGCTCCAACAAGACAGAAATTATGGAATCATAACTGGGAAGCTCACTGTCGGGAAGGGAAAAGACAAAGGAACATCTGTATGTGTTGTGCAAAGTCGCTATGATCAACATCCTGAATCAAGACATTGATTGAAGGTCTCACCTTACTGGCTCAAGACATTTCTCAACAAACAGTTAGCTGTTGTTTAATTACAAGAATGTTTAAAAATGACTGAGAGCAATAACAATCATTTCATGAAAGGTGTTCATTATACTAAAAATTCAAATTAAATGGTATTTTATGCTCCTGAAACCACATACACTCAGCCAACTTCATTTCATTACCTGAATTCAAGACAGGTCACCGAGAGCATTGCCATCAGAAAAACAGTAATAAATAAATAGCTTTAAGGATGGCCCAGGACAGAGATAAATGGAAGGGGTTTGTATGTGGCCTACACCCTGCCAGGGGTAAAAGGCATTGATGATGATGATTTGTATAGTGCATATCCCCGCTCGACAGCAAGCTCTAAGCGCTTTAAAAAACATATGTAACATACTGATTTGGAATTTATTAAAGTAGGTCAGGAGAAATAAATCCCATTTCACAAGAAACATTAAGGAAATAATGATTCTGAAAAAACATACAATGATACCAGTTTGATTACGAGAACATTATGAAAGAGGCGCTTGAAAGAAGGATGTGGGGCAACAGAGCCAGGGGAAGATAAAGAATAACTTGGACAGACAACATAAAAACATGGAGGACTGGCGTGGGTATAGCCGAATGTGCAACGGCAGCTCGCGACCGTGAAGGATGAAGGGTTATTACATGTCAACCTCTGAGTCAGAAAAGACACCTCCAGGAAATTCCAGGAAAGAACAACAACACAATAGTGGTCATTTAGTGCAAGGGAAAAAAGTAGGACAACCACACAGAAAGTACAGAGAGAAAACGAAACGGCCAGTAGTCACACACAGATCAGAGACAGACAAATGCATCAAAAACAAGATAATGGGCAAAAAGACGAAGCAAAAACCACACATCACCCTCACCAGTAGGTGGTCTTAACTATGAGAGCCGCTTCCTCTAATTTCTTTTTCAGGGCATCCGCACCCAGACCTTTCCCTGCATCCACCACAGGAGGAGGAAATTCTGCAGAGAGACATGACAATTGTGAGGCATCATGGTGAAATCAGGCGCTCGTCAAAAAAAAGAAGAAAAAAAAAAAAGAAAAAAAAAAAGAAAAAAAAGAAGAGCATTTTTCAGCCGCTTTGGCAATTTTCATAGATTTTCCCCCCTTTTTTTAAGCTCAACACCTTTTACATCCATTTAAAAACACATTTCTGTGTAGATTTTTACTGTAAAATGATTAAAGGCACAAAAATGTAACGTTTCCGTTTCAAAGAACTCTCAAGCTTTGAAAATCACCAGATTTTGGTTGCTATTTTCTCACTTATTTTACTTCTGAAACAAGGCAACCCCGACCTTCTTCAATTGCAAATATCTTGACTTCTATTCAAGACAGAAGGGTATGTTTTTTCATAGAAATGATGGCAAATGAGCAGGCTTTAAGATTATACTGATAACCTTCAATTATAATGTACAAACTATGGCCCATTCCCTAAAAAAAATTTAATAATTTTCTTAAAATAAATTTTGCTGGAAATCACCTATTATTCCAAATTTTGATGTTAAGCATGTTCAATTTGTCTTTAAAACTCAGAAAAATAACATGCAAAGAAAACATGGAGAGATAATGACCATTAAGGTTTCATATGAAAGAAAGACCAAACCACATGACAGCAGCCACTTGTCGTACCTTGCCCAGGCGGAGTGAGGAAGACGGCGTGACCAAGGGCAGTAAGCACTGACTGCTCCGCCAGGCCAATGCGAAGTTTGCCTCCCAGGGAACGGACCAGATAGCGAGCTTCTGAGTGGCGACAGGCGACAAACATTGCCTTGATCTTCTCAATTTTCTTGGCCATGACCTGGAAACATTTGATAGAACAAAAAAGAGAGGAGATTACAGGCTTTGATGAAATTGAAATAAAAATTCAGCGCAGCAGTTATTTACTTTTCTAGGGCTTTATTATGCCCCCATCCATACAGGAATAAATCAATGCAAAATAATGTACTGACCTTGCATGGGAATTATGTTACATCTAAACTTTAAAAAAAAACCTTTTAATTTCTACATGCAATACGAAATTTCAGGACAGAATGTAGTGCCCATACAAATCCATTCACAGTCAAATTCTTCAACAACAAATACCACCTTTCAAACATTTTCTTTGAAAGCAATCTCCCTACAAAACTTATTAAAATAAACAAAAATAGTTTATGAATTACATTCTAAAAGATTGTCAAATCAAAAGCAATAAATACTTTGTAACAATACAGAAAGGTTCTCATGAGTGGAAAGTCAGAACTTTCATAAAATAAAATATATAATTTAAAGTAAATACATGATTCTTGTTCTAGATACTATAGTGCAGACAACTGACAAGATCAGATAATACTTTATTGGAAATTTTTCTTCTCTGTACAGGACCGTAAAAATACATGCAGGTATACAAAGAAATTCTTCAGTGTGAATAGAGACAGGTCCACTTCGATCTTTAAAACACAACCTGTTTCTATGTATACTCACAGCATTTCCAGACATAGAAGCTATCTCCTTCAGCTTTGTAAACACAGCTGAAACTGTCAATTTTGGAGGAGCAAACATCATTTTTTGAGTACTGCGACTTGTCTGTGAAACGAAGCAATGAAGAAAGAACCTTATTGATGACATCCAGATCTTCATGAGAAGCACTCTACCAGAAAAAGCATATACTACAAATAAAATCTCACACTACACTTTGTTCGAATATGAAAATCACTGGAAAACCCTGAGTAAATTCTTACCAAATAATCAAGCAAAAAAACCCAAAAAAAACAAGAAAACCCCCATCTCGAATTAGATGCTGGTAATGAATAGGACTACCCTGAGTGGAATATGGAAAGTGATTCTGACGATCATATGAATGTCAGTAATAATATATCACACATTTGATGAAATTGAAATAAAAGGGGCACTGTAACCTCAGGAGGTCAGGACTCAAAGGCTTAAAACAGTACTGAACACCACAAAACATGTGTACGAACCTCTGCCACAATCCCTAGGTCACCTTTCTCCTGGGCATCTTCTTTGATCTTGTCCACATTGCGACCTGACACCAGAACACACAGAAAGGTAAAACGTTACTCACTATTCTAGTCTTAGGTAATACTTCACCATTCTAGTCTTAGGTAATACTTCACCATTCTAGTCTTAGGTAATACTTCACCATTCTAGTCTTAGGTAATACT
>NW_004798154.1:143919-146891 GCF_000002075.1 Aplysia californica
TAATACTTCACTATTCTAGTCTTAGGCAATACCTCACTGTTATAGTCTTATGTAATACTTCACTCTTACAGTCTTTATCCTTAGGCAATACCTCACTGTTATAGTCTTATGTAATACTTCACTCTTACAGTCTTTATCCTTAGGCAATACCTCACTGTTATAGTCTTCTGTAATACTTCACTCTTACAGTCTTTATCCTTAGGTAAGACCTCCACCTACATGTAACCAATATTATACTGCTTGTTTTATTTCCCTTTAACGTAACACTGAAAGTCAAATCGGGAGAAATACTCAACAACATCAACTATAGTTTTGGACCAATAACAAGAACAATACAACATCAACTATAGTCCTAAATCAACAACAACAACAGCATCATCAACAACTATAGTCCTGGATTAACAACAACAACAACAATTGTCCTCGATCAATAACAACAGCAACATCAACTAAGATCTTGGATCAACAATAACAACAAAATCAACTATAGTCCAGGATCAATAACAAAAACAACAACATCAACTATAATCATGGATCAATAATAACAACAACAATAGCAACAATAGTCCCTAGACCAATAACAACAACTATAGTCCTGGATCAATAATAACAACAACAAGAGTCCTGGATCAATAACAACAACATAAACTATGATCTTGGATCAACAGTAACAACAAAATCAACTATAGTCCTGGATCGATAACACCATAACCGACAACAACAACAGCAGCCACCTGTGGCCTGAGCGATGGCCTTCATCAGCACCATGTCCCCGATGCCCAGCTCCACACCCTGGTAAGCCGGGGCCAGCTTGTTCAGACACAGGTACACACACTGCAGCAGGTCCTTCGGGGACAGCGCGATCACCGACCGGAAGAAGTTGCACATGATCTCTATCATCTTCAGTCTGCAAAAGACAGGAGAAAGATAGAACACACACGGACCAGAAGAAGTTGTACATGATCTCAATCATCTTCAGTCTGCAAAAGACAGGAGAAAGATAGAACACACACGGACCAGAAGAAGTTGTACATGATCTCAATCATCTTCAGTCTGCAAAAGACAGGAGAAAGATAGAACACACACGGACCAGAAGAAGTTGCAAATGATCTCAATCATCTTCAGTCTGCAAAAGACAGAAGAAAAAGATAGAAAGAACACGTATCAGAAGAAGTTGCACATGATTTCTATCATCTTCAGTCTGCAAAAGACAACAAATGATCTCAATCATCTTCAGTCTGCAAAAGACAGAAGAAAAAGATAGAAAGAACACGTATCAGAAGAAGTTGCACATGATTTCTATCATCTTCAGTCTGCAAAAGACAACAAATGATCTCAATCATCTTCAGTCTGCAAAAGACAGAAGAAAAAGATAGAAAGAACACGTATCAGAAGAAGTTGCACATGATTTCTATCATCTTCAGTCTGCAAAAGAAGGGAAAAAGCAAGCACAACCCACTTTATTCCGTATTTATCACTCAAACTTTCAAAGTAGCGCCGGTAGCCAAGTGGTAAGGCTATCGGACCCATGATTGTGAGATTGCAGATTCGGGTGTTCGAGCCTCAGCTCAGTCCGACGTTGTGTCCTTGGGAAAGGCACTTTACAAGAATTTCTCCTTTGGCTCGGTCCTTTCGGAGATGGATGTAAAACTTGGAGGTCCCACCTCTTTAAATAACATAATAGTATTGACAGGGGTGTTAAACTTATACCATTTTTACCATAGGTCAACGGGAGAGATCTTTCACTGAAGGTCCATTTTGAATAGCTTGAAATTATTCAATGTGGAAAAGTGTGATGGAAGGGCTTGGGGGAGGGGGTAGGAGGGTTACTTTGCTAATGCCAAACATCAAGACCCACCACATGATTAGAGTCTGTGTATTTTGTTTTTGAAATGTTGGCATGTGAATGTAGAGGGTCCCTATGCTTTACCAACAACAAAAAGTGGTATTTTTTTTAAAAGCAATTCTACACTCCATCCCTTTGAAACTATGCATAGGGAAATATGCTCGTATTAAATAACAGAGAAATCTCTATCACAATTCAGCCTTCAACAATGATAACATTAAATCAAAATGAACGACAAAGAAAGCCTACCTGGCAGATGTACTCTCAATGACCTCTAAAGTCCTTGCTAGCGCCAAGTAGGGAACCCTGAAAGGAACAGAAGTAAAGATATCATGTAAGAAAACAGGAAAATTACATGAATCAAATCCTCACACTAGGAAAATAATCAATAAAGTTTACCCCAACCTGCTCCTCACTCACACTCACCTGTCCAAGACAATCACATGTACAAGCCAAGACAATCACCTGTTCAATACAATCACCTGTCCAAGAGGACCATCTGTCTAAGACAAGACAACCACATCCTTTTCTCCCCCCCATTCCTTCCCTGAGTCCTTCCTCCCCCTTACCTCCCTCAATAAGTCAATGCGTGTCAATGCATGTGTCAACTTATGTGTGTCAATGTGTGTGTCAATGTATGTGTCAATGTGTCCTCTCTCCCCCCCCAGCGACCTGGACTACTCCCAGCCGTGGCACCAGAGTTTTGTGGAGAACTTTCATATGTGTCAATATGTGTGTCAATGTGTGTGTCAACATGTGTGTCAATATGTCCCCTCTCTCCCCCCCAGCGGCCTGGACTACTCCCAGCCGTGGCACCAGAGTTTCGTGGAGAACGTGGCTGTGATGCAGCGCCGCCTGTTCCCTCTACACCCGTCCCACCAGACCGTGCTGCGCATGTGCCAGGCCTCCCTCGCCAACATGATCCTGGTGGACATTGGGCAGTACAGGTGAGTGGTCGGGGGCCAGTGCTATAGGACAGTACAGGTGAGTGGTCGGGGGTCAGTGCTATAGGACAGTACAGGTGAGTGGTCGGGGGCCAGTGCTATAGGACAGTACAGGTGAGTGGTCGGGGGTCAGTGCTATAGGACGGTACAGGTGAGTGGTTGGGGGTCAGTGCTATAGGACA
>NW_004798154.1:146991-150079 GCF_000002075.1 Aplysia californica
TAAAATTAACAGAATCGCATAATTTCACATTTTTGGGCTCAGTTTGCATAATTTCAGAATATTTTTTTTCATAAAACGACGGGGACAGCCAAAAGCAGGAAAGCCAGTAAAAGCCTGTATGGCAACATGACGGGAAAGCCGGTTGAAGCCGATATGGCTAAAAAAAAAAGTTAAAGCATGAACCTACAGCTGTAGAATGAGGTTCAATTTTTCTATGCTGCGGCAGTAAAAACACTAGCGTTAACTACCTGCCAACAGGATTCGACAGGGAGTGAGAGGTGTTCAAATTTATTTTTATTTTTTTTAATAGTAGAGGCGCTTGCAGCTGCATAAGGTCATATGAGCGCCCAAGGGGTGGGTGTCAACAGAGAAGTCTTTACAGGGAATCAGACTTAGACTGCTCACCTCTTTAGCTTCAACAGCACAAGGTCTGCTTTCAAATGTATTGCTTTAAAGCATGATAAAAAGAAAGCAAGAGGAATGTCGTACACCCATATGCTTTCTACACGTAGATACCTATAAACATTCTTTTAACAGGACAAACAGCATTGTGACTAGTTTTCTATTTCAGTATCAACGTGTTTTTTGGTTGTTTTTATGGGAGGTTGAATTTTTTTTAAGATCTTGTCAGTTTGTTAAGTATTTGAGCGCTTAATCGGCTGCTTGCACTGTATGCTTCCAGGGAATGTTTCTGAGTGCTATAGAGTCTGCCGGGGTAATAATATAGTGTAAAGTGCATAGAGATTGCTGTTGATCGAGGCTATATAAATGCAATACATTATTATTATTGTTATGATGATAATCATCATCATCATCATTATTATTATTATCATTATCATTAACTTGTTTTTTTCTTAAATATGGGCGTTTTACATTTCCATTGAACCAAGAGATAAAGCATCAAAATACACAAAAGAGTTACTACAGTACAGCATGTATCTGAACTACAACTCAAACTCATCAGAGATCCCACTACATTCTCACAATAAATAAAGACCCACTTTTCATTCTGACTCCAAAATGCGTCCTCTATCGGGTGGAACTTGTTCTTTGATGGGTCATAGTCGGCTCCCAAATCTGCCTTCTTACTGCCTTCCACTGCAAGCCTGAAAATGAGAAATCAGTATAATATTATCATTCTATTCTGTTAGCTAACCCGGTAACTGTGAAAAAAAAAAGCATTCTAAGATAGGTAGCTAAGACGAAGTCTTGAACTGTTTGGTACACATACTTTTTAGTTCTAGGGGGAGTTTTTACAGCACTTGCAACACAATAAGGTCATACGAGTGCAAAGATTTAGTTTTAGTTTTAGTAGAGGTTTTACGGCGCTCGCAACTGCACAAGGTCATATGAGCGCCAGAAGATTAGACGTGTTACAAGAGAGTAACGAACATAAAAAAGAAGGGGAGATAAGGACGATAGATGTTTGATAGGAAAGAAGAAGCAAACCACACCAAAGCACCCGCCAACCACCCACGCCAAAGATTAGAGGTGTTGTAGGAGAGTAAAGAACACAAAAAAGGAACACATTCTTTTATCTTTTTAGTATGAGTTTTACGGAACTTGCAACACAATACGGTCGTATAAGTGCCGAAGACTAGATGTGTTACAGAGAGTAATACACATAAAAAAGGAGGAGACATCAGGAAGAAAGATGTTTAATAGGAAAGAAGGAGCAAACCACACCAGAGCACCCGCCAACCACCCACAAAATAAAATGAGTAAAGAATTCTGGGGGGGAAAAACCTCAAGAAACCCCAGTTGGGGATTAGAACAAGGACCATATGCTCTGTAGTCTAGCATGATACCAACTGACTGAGAAAACAGAGTAGCCCTGACCCAGTGTGAACTGTAATAAACTTCATAACGGCCAAGTGGAGGAGAGGAAGCACCGGAAGGAAAGACAAGTGCCAATGACAGTGGGGGTTTTCTGTTGTTTTTGTTCCTTTTTTGTAGGTGGGTTTTTTTCGGAGGGGGGGGGGGTTGGTAAGTGTTTTATGGTGCTCGCGTCTGCACAAGGTCATATGAGCGCACGGGACACATTATAAACATTTTCAGTTGGTAGGAATTTTGAATTTTGCCGGAGTGGTGCTGAAGCCTGCTCTTATCGATTTTAGACCACCAAGGGATCTTTAACGTGCGCAACTTGCACACGGGACCTCCGAGATATTTCGCCCTTGTCCGAAGAGGTTAAGTGTAGATCGTTCCTACCAGAAGATCAGGAGCGTGGCTGAAAGACAGCAGTAAGGAGCCAAGGGATAGCAGTAGAAAGGCTGCAGAAAGTGTCAGGAGCCCAGAGGAGGGGGCAAAGGAGGTGAGGGGGTGGTGTCTTCAGACGAAACTGCTCGGGTATTTTTGGTGGTTTTTTTGGTTGAATTTTGAGTAAGCGTTTTACGGCACTTGCAACACAATACGGTCATATAAAGGCCGAAGGTAAGAGAATAACAAACAAAAAAGGGGGATGCGAGAACAGGGACGAAAGATGTTTGATAGGAAAGAAGTAGCAAACGACACCAGAGCATCCGCCAACCACCCACAAACAGCTCGTTGTGCGAATATAATCCAAGCGAAAGCGAGCAGCAGGCATCGAAGCCAACTGTCAAGAGACCAGTCGCCTCAAGTGTTGTTTTGTTTTAGTAGAGGTTTTACGGCACTCGCAACTGCATAATAAGGTCATAAGAGCGCCAGAAGAGTAGAGGTGTTACAAGAGAGTAACAAACATAAAAAAGAAGGAGGGGAGAAAAGGACGATAGATCTTTCATTGAAAAGAAGAAGCAAACCACACCAGAGCACCCGCCAACCATCCATCGCCTCAAGTGACAGCTTCTATCCGCTCACGAGACCCAACCAGGGGCCACTCATACCAGAGGACCGTCAAAACAGACAGATGTCGAATTGTTGGTTTTATTTTGCTCTTTTGTTTGTTTGAGTAAAGAGAAGCACATCGACACAATAACGGCCATTTACCGCTGGGAAAAAAGTAAGACAGACAGACAGAAACAATATGTGTAAGTTTTATCTGAGTAAAGAGAAGCACATCGACATAATAACGGTCATTTACCGCTGGGAAAAGTAAAGACAGACAGAC
>NW_004798154.1:151262-153052 GCF_000002075.1 Aplysia californica
GTAGTAGTAGTAGTAGTAGTAGTAGTAGTAGTAGTAGTAGTAGTAGTAGTAGTCGTCGTATCATTATCGTCATTAATATTCGCGGAAGGGAAGGCAGGGTTCTCGGCGAGTCTTTTTCACTCTAGTATTATAGAAGGCTTGAGCAAAGACAAGATTGAAGCACATCGACAGAGAAACATAAGGGCTGGCTAGTGCTAGGAGAAGGCAGGAGAGCCAGACATCCAGTTTTGTTTCAGAGCCTTTTTAAAGTTTTAGTAGAGGTTTTACGGCGCTCGCAACTGCATACGGTCATATGAGCGCCAGAAGATTAGAGGTGTTACAAGAGAGTAACGAACATTAAAAAAAAGAAGGAGGGGAGATACGGACGACAGATGTTTAATAGGAAAGAAGAAGCAAACCACACCAGAGCATCCGCCAACCACCCACTAGGAGAAAGCAGAAGAACCAGATAATCTAGTTTCGTTTCAGAGCTTTACGTCACTCGCAATACAAAAATAGGCCATATTAAAAGTGCCAAAATAGGGATTACTTTATTTAGTTTTAATAAGAGTTTTACAGCACTTGCAACGTAACAAGATCATACCGTCAAAGAGTAGATGTGTTACAAGAGAGTATCAAGCACAAAAAAGGAGAAGAGATACAGAAGAGAGATACGGACGATAGGCGTTTGATAAGAAAGAAGGAGCAAACCACACCAGAGTACCCGCCATCCACTCACGGACAAAGGCAGAGTAAAGAATATCATTACGTGAAATAGAAGAAATACGGGTTAGGAGGACTTGTGGTTTCTGCTATGGCCAATGAGACTAACTCTGGCAGACGAGAATACTTGGCCTCGTTTTGAGCACTGACCAATCAGGACCTATTAATGGCGCCCCAAAAACCACCCGTTGAACAGGACCTAGTGAGCGGCTTCCTTTGGAAGTAGGCCAGAGCAGAAAGCAGTATTTGAGATGGCGGTAGTGCAAAGAGGTTATATATATATATACACTACTGGAGCTCGCGGCAGTGACGTCACACGTGTCAGACATGGGTCCCCTCTTGCCCTCATAGGCATGGCCGGCGCGCCCCCATTGACACGAACCATCTGAGTCCCCATACCGCTCCACATAAGCTCTAGTGTAATACGTAACACCGTCCAGACCCCATAATTATATGAGTGCAAGCTGGAAGCTTTCCTCCTAAGACCGCCTTGACGCCTCGACGTGAGTCCCGAAAAGTACTCACCCGTCTGTTAATTGTGCATGTCCTACTCTTGAGGTTCAGCATCCCATATTGGCCGCACGCAGCCCCCGTTCGTTTTCGTGGGGGACATCACTGCCATGAACTCTACTACTAAATTTAACCTCTTTGGGGTAAGGGCAAAAGTGACGTAAACAGTTGTTTTTTTTGAAGTTTTAGTAGAGGTTTTACGGCGCTCGCAACTGCATAAGGTCATATTAGCGCCAAGGGGTGGATGTCAAAAGAGAAATCTTTACAGGGAATCAGGCTTACTCTGCTCACCTCTCTAGCTTCAACAACACAAAGTCTGCTTCGACTATCAAGGCATCCCGGGAATAGAAATGGTATAGGTTTGACGCCCTTATCAACACTATTACCCGGGAATCGCGGGTCACAAGAGTGTGACAAAACATACACAAGAAATAGAGGGCAAATGACGATAGTAAGGACTAGACAAGAAAAAGCAGCAGTTCCCTGTTGCAGTCTAGGCATAGTTATGAGCATGACATTGTTGAATCAACCCATTTACAATTTTACTGTGCATAAGAACAGGTTAATCTCCCCCCCCC
>NW_004798154.1:156079-157605 GCF_000002075.1 Aplysia californica
TTCTGTACAAAAGGTAGGAAAGTCTCCGTCAAAGATTCTGTACAAAAGGTAGGAAAGTCTCCGTCAAAGATTCTGTACAAAAGGTAGGAAAGTCTCCGTCAAAGATTCTGTACAAAACCTAAGAAAGTCTCCAGAAAGTCTCCTTAGGTTAAACTTTCACCCAAAGAGTCTGTACAAAACGCAAGAAGGGCGCGCGAGGAGAGCTAGCTGTATGACAGGACACGTGCAGGGGAGCTGGGAGAAACACCGAGCTGTGAAATCGGCCACTTGTCCCAACTTGTTCACCCCGACGGGACCGGGCGCTCATTAGCGCTCACGGCTGTCCTTTCCCGGCACAGCAGAAATAATTGATCTACCCATCCTTGAGCGGGGTGCACGTTTACGTGACTGCTCGGTCGGATTTATACCCGGTATCGGAGGGTCTTTTAAGGATTTATTTTTCTTTTCGGGAGTAGGGGCTGGGGCTGGAGGGGGTCCTCAATGTTTCACTTTAGTGGAAGCTTTACGGTACTTGCAACGTCATAAAGTTCCGAAGATTAGAGGTGTTTCAAGAGAGTAACAAACACAAAAAGGAGGGGAGATAGAGACAATATTTTTTAATAGGAAAGAAAGAGCAAACCACACCAGAGCACCCGCCAACCACCCACATTTCCTTTATAAAATTAAAGATTAGAGGTGTTTAAAGAGTAACAAACACACAAAAACGGAGAGAGATAAAGACGATAGATGTTTGGTAGGAAAGAAGGAGCAAACCACACAATGACCAGAGCTCCGCCCTCCAGCCGTCCAAAAAGCTTTTCCATCTTTTAAATTTATTTTTTTTAGTAAAGGTTTTTCGGCGCTCGCAACTGCATAAGGTCATATGAGCGCCAAGGGGTGGATGTCAACAGAGAAGTCCTTACTTCAGACTTACTCTGCTCACCTCTATAGCTTCAACAGTACAAAGTCTGCTTCGATTATCAAGGCACCCCGGAAATAGTGTGTCACAAGAGTGTGACAAACATACAAAAGAAGTAGAGGTAAAATGAGAATAGTAAGGATTAGGAAAGAAAAAGCAGCAGTTCCCTGTTGCACATTAGGCACAGTTATGAGCGTGACATTGATGAATCAGCCCATGTACAATTCTACGGTGCATGAACGAGAAATGTCCCCCCTTTGGGAACGGCCTAAAGACAATTCAGTCAGTGGCACCGCCCCGAGGGGTGAGCTTTTCTTTTCTCGACACTCAGCTCTACAGGTCAGAGCAAATCGCATGCCTCTCACTGCCTGAGAAAACAGTCACGCTTTTCGCAAATCGGACACGAACACTTGCTGTCGCCGTTCTAAGATATCGGATAAGACCGCGTTCCCTTTTACGGTGATTTACATTCGAGAGAGTCATTTCTTCTTCTGTCCCTCTTCCTTCCCTTCTTTTTCCTTTCTTCTTGCTATTCCCCTCTCCCGCTCCCTTTCACTCCCACCTTGCTTGCATTCCTACGTTCTGCTTCATTTTTTTTGTTTCCTTCACGTCTTCCCATTCACCCCCC